>NW_009953578.1:83310-93295 GCF_000747805.2 Chaetura pelagica | reverse complement strand
TCCAAAGGTCCATTTATTAGGAGATGGGGAAGGCAAAAGCTGTGGGGAAACCTCTTTGGAGGAGAGGAGAAGAAAAAAAAAAAGAAGGGCAGTTTTCTTTGAACGTCATCAGAGCAGCTTTGTTAGCTGAACAGCTTGTCTGTGTTTGCAGTGGCAGTGCTTAGCAAATGAACAACCTCTGTGATTACAGAAAAATTAGCACCACTGGAAAATTATTTTAAGCTTTTCATTTAATGCCTCATGGGAGGGACGGTGGTTGCTCAAGAACAAAATGTTTCAAAAAGGCTTCAGCAGCAGTTTTGCTGCTTCTCAGAACCAAACAGCACAAAAGACATGGCAGGTGTTGAGGGGCAGATATTTGTGGGTCCCCTGAGTCAATTTCCAACAATTAATTTAACAATAATATCCAACCATTTGGAAATAATTAACACTGAGATTTTAAAATAGTACAAATCAAATAATTATCCAGAATAAATGGGGTAGGAGGGCAGGTAAGAGAAGGAGTTAAGAGAAATGTTTCTTCAACTTTAAAAGTATCATCACAATCATTGAATGGTTCAGGTTGGAAGGGACCTTAAAGATCATCCATCCAACCCCCCCTGCATGGGCAGGGACACCTCCCACCAGCCCAGGCTGCTCCAAGCCCCATCCAACCTGCCCTTCAACACTGCCAGGGATGGGGCAGCCACAGCTTCCCTGGGCAACCTATTCCAGTGCCTTCCTACCCTCAGTCTTCATGATTTTTTATTTTTGGTCCTCCTTTTTCTTTTTAAATAGTAAATTTAATGATTAAAATTAAGTAATAATAGTGTAGAAAACCTTGTGCTGGTCTGAGAACACCAAAGAAGCAAAGTTTGAGGTATTACAGCCAGGCCAGTTCAAGCTGGCCCCCTACTCCTTGCATTTGTTCATCCACAAGAGGTACCTGATGCCACAGCCTCCAAGCACACCAGGAACCAACACAGTCACTTCTTTAGTGGGGAAAAAAAAAAGGAAGCAAATTATGAGAAAAGAAAGTCCTAGATTAGCAAGGCTGAAAAAAGTCTGAACAGTCATTGACCACACTGTGGTATTTTTAAGGCTGCTGAAGTTCAGGGTTTGGTTTCACCAGATGTTGTTGGCCAGAAGAAGCACTGGATGCCACCAAGGACTGTCTCAGGGGGTCACTGGAGAGTGTCATGACCAACACAGGGCAGGGTGGAGCACAGCAAGGGACAAGAGCAACCAGACATCAGCCTTGCACAAGCCTTAAGCTGTTCTCTCAGCTCAGCTGCCCCAGACTGCTGACAAGCTGTGGCTGGAGAGGGGACAGGGACCTGCCCCAGTGGGTTCAACCCACCAAGGACCAGCTCTAAACTGGGCAGAGTCACTCCCAGCAGCATTATCAGGGAACAACTGGGGGAGGAAACTCACTTTGGCAGGAGGACTTTAGGGCACACCCCTCTAAACTCAGAAAGCAACATCCAGGGAAACAGTACACACCTTGTTTCATTCAAGAAAATGCATCTTCGTGCAGTTTTGCCCCTGGTGCAGCAGAGGAGGCATCTACAAGGTCCTCAAGCCTACTAAATATGGGAGCTTCACCCTCTGATAGCCTCACAGACAGACTTGGAGAGCAGCTGGGACCACCACACAGCAACACCAGCTAAATCCGAGGATGGAACAGCCAGAACAAGAAGGTCTGGCCACACAAAAACCATCTCTGACATCCCTGTGTCACCACAGGGACCTGCAGTGCCACCTGCTCTGATGCCAGAACAACAGGGGCAGCCAAAGAGCATCAGAAGCATCTCAAGATGGGTGACAAATGTCATGCTTTCCTAAGAAGAAATCACACCACGGCTACATTTCAACCCCATGACCTAGGAAAGAAGATCAGATTTGCCAGGACAGGGACAGAAAGCAAAGGTTGGCACCTAAAATATCCCCACAGCTCCCCAGGGTGCTCCCCCACCCCAGCCTGCCAGCATCTCACCGTTTTAAAATCCATGGTACATTAATCTGGATAGTCAATGTTTTGATTCTTTGGAGATCTTTCCATTCCCTCTCTCATTTTAGCTTTTAAAGTTATTCCTCAAAATACAAGAAAAGTTGAAATTCTGTTTGGAAAAAAAAATAAATCAATCACTTATTTTTTCTTCCTGTTTCTGAGAAAGTGACAGACAAGAAAATAGTTCCACAGCTCCTGGTTAAATGCTCCTAGGGAAAACTAAAGATCTAATTCAAAATAGAATTAGTAGAGCAAGTTTTATTTTCCAAGAAGAAGAAGAAAAAAAAATACTTCAAGTATTTTGGTGTCATTTTTTTCTATTTCTATTTTTTCTATTTTCACCTTGAAAGCTGAGTTTGACCAGCATGGTGACTAATCAGTAACAATACTCCTCACCCATCAGTCCCTTAATTTTCCAGCCTTTCTCTGGCTTGCTCAAGATAACTTATCTTCTCAACACCTGTTTTATTTCTTTAACTATTTTGGGTCTAGAATTCCCATTGAAGATCAACAAAAAAACACCCAACGTTATTTAATACAGTCACAACTTTATAAAACAAGAGTTAAAAAGTAAAGAAAAGCCCCTTTCAGGTTATATTATGTTTTAAAACTTCAGTTGTGACTTCTGAAGGGCTAAAATCAAAACTTAAACTGGTTTTAAAACCTGCCTGACTGTATTTAACTCAAAAGCTGGAATTAATACTTAGCAGCTCCTTCTCAACTCAGCCACCTGCAGCTCCACAGACTCTTCTAACCCAACACACTCCCACTTCTCAGCTCCTCTCTTGAATAAAAAAGCCTAGAAATTCAAATCTTTTTGCAACCAAGTGCCAAGCTGAGCTTTTTTTGCATAGTCCATAGATTTGAGAGGCAGATGGAAACCCTGAGGAGCAGAGGCTCAGGTGAAATGAATGGCTGACACGTGAGAGCCTCTCAGAAGACACTTGCTGCTCCACTCCTGCCACCCCCACCCAAACAGAAGCTCCCAGGCAAAAACTTCAAAGAATTACCTGAGCTCCCCGCCGTTAATAAATATTGCAGATATTTGTTCATGCTGTACTGGAGGCTTTTAACATCTGCCTGGCACAGCTAAGACACTCCAGCAAGAGCTCGTGGCACCATCCTGCTGACCAGGAGCTGACACTGCACTTTCTGGGCTGCACAGATAATTAGGGCAGGACTCACCAAGTCCCGCCTTCACCCTCAGCTACTCCCAACTCAGGTTGGGTTTTACTCAAAGCGTCTGCCGGGGCTTTTCACAGAATCACAGGATCTCAAAACGATTTGGGTTGGGAGGAACCTTCAAGATCATCCAGTCCCAACCCCCCTGCATGGGCAGGGACACCTCCCACCAGCCCAGGTTGCTCCAAGCCCCATCCAACCCAGCCCCAAACTGGTTTTTGGTCGTTTCTTTCTCTCCCAGCACAACTACTATAATCTCAGGGACTTTTCTGACATCATACCTCCCCCACTTCCCAAATTTCCATGTTGCTTTTTACTCGATTTGAGGAACATAAGTTAGCAAGCACCATGTTTTCCCAAAGGGTGGGTGATCCTGAGGGTCATGCTGAGAGGTCCCTCCATCCCCACTGCTCCCCCACGAGCCCAACTTCACCCCACAGCCCATGCTGAGTCCCAGAAGGAGGAGACAACCTGGCCCTGCCTGTGGGTGTGTGTCTGCCTGCAACCCAGCCTTGTGGTTGCTCTGGAATTTCAGGAGCCAACGCTCCTCCCCAGTGCCTCCCACTGCCTTGTCCAGCACAGGGAAAGTGGTTTGGGAAATCCTGGACTTGGGAATTCTGCTTTCCACATCCCTGACGCAGCACCATGGCGTCTGACCAGAGGAAAAGCATCAGGCTTTAAACATGAGGTGAGAGAGATATTGAACACTGGAGAGAGAAACCCTGGAAGAGCAGACAAAGGGCTCCATGGGGGCAGAGAGGAGCCCAAGCTCATCAACACGGGGCCAAGGAGGGACCCAGGGAGGTCCCTGCACCTTTAGACTTCAAAATCTTTCCAGCTTGACAAGAGAGGATTTCACAGAATCCCAAAATGGTGGGGGTTGGAAGGGACCTCTGGAGATCATCCAGTGCAACCCCCTGCTAGAGCAGGATCCCCTAGAGCAGATCCCACAGGAACATATCCAGGAGGGTTGGAACATCTCCAGGGATGGAGACTCCATTTGTTCCCACCTTCTGCTTTTCACAGGTCTGTAACTGGAGCAAGGAAGAGCTGTGGGCAGGCTCAGGGCCAAGTCTCCCCACAGCCACGTTACCAGCTGCAGAAAGACCAAGAATGGGAAGTGCCCTGGCAGCCCACACTGAAATCCCAGCACCCAGAGCAGCTGCCTCTGCCCACCCACAAGAAAAATGCCACAACTGCCAGTTTAGTTAAATGACAAGAAATCCCAAACCACTGGAAAGCCACCACGTTGATTTACATGAAAAGACATGTTCTGACCTTACTGTCACGAGGGGTTTCTATTCTTCATTTCAAAACTCAGTTCTAAAAACATCCCCCAGTGACATTTTGGTAATGACTGTCCCAAACACAGGTGTGGGACAGAAAAGCAGTCTTAGCAACGTCCCTCACACAGTTCCTGGACTGGGGCACCTGGTACTGACCCACCTGGTCTCCTCTCTGGGTAAGGAAACCCCAAAGACAGTTCAGAAGTTTCCATTTCTGCTCATTATTCCATTTCCCCCTGGCAAATAAAGTAAGAAAAGCTCTTTCCTACAAGATCTTGCCCAACATCAGCTGCAGGAAGGAAAATACAGCTGTAAAGACCTTCTTTCATCCTTTCTACACACAGAGTGAACCTACACTGCAATGTAAGTAAAACAAAGGCATCCCCAAGCAGTGCAGAGGTGCTCCCACCAAACACAGAATCCCAGACTTGTTTGGGTTAGAAAGGACCTTGAAGATCATTCAATCCAACCCCCCTGCATGGGCAGGGACACCTCCCACCAGCCCAGGCTGCTCCAAGCCCCATCCAACCTGCCCTTCAACACTGCCAGGGATGGGGCAGCCACAGCTTCCCTGGGCAACCTGGGCCAGGCTCTCACCACCCTCACAGTGAAGAATTTCTTCCTAATATCCCACCTAAATCTCCCCTCTTCCAGTTTGAAACCACCACCCCTTCATCCGTACACTCCCAGCCCTTACCAAAAGTCCCTCCCCAGCTTTCCTGCAGGCCCTAAACTTTTCCTATTAACACCAGCAGCTCCGAGGCTGAACACAAGTTGCAAATGATGAAGTGCAGGTTTCACACACAGCCCCTCAGCAATGGGCTCTAGGAGAACCTGACTGGTGAAGAAGACAACAGCCTGGGGCCTGAGAATAATTAAAGTTGGGTTTTAACATTTAAAGAGACTCTTTAGCTTTTACTAAGCATCATCTTGTTTTATCTACAAGCCACAGCCATCCCACAGGGTCCCTTTTGGGCCGAAGACTTCCAAGAAGGGAGAGGTGAAGCATCTTCCTGCATTAACAGGATCAGAAGAGTTCAAGCTGGGGAGATAAGCCCAAGGATTTCTCCACACCTGACCTGGGCCAACACAAGTCAAACAGTGCTACAGGGTAACAGTGTTTCTGGGTAACACCAACCACACAGACGTGAAAAACTCCCTGGCTGGACTGTACAGCATGAACCCACCCAGTCACCTTTCAAAGAGACAACCTAGATGTGTTCTGCAAAGGCTCAGCCAGACACAGAAAATCCCCCCAGCAAGAAAACCACTTCACAAGCTTCAGCCCATCCCAGCAAACTGATTGTCAGCACACAGTGCTAGAACAAAGCACCTCCAAGTGCTGAAAGCCTTGCTCTCCTCACGCCAACACAAAGATGAGAGCAAAGAGGAGCTCAGAGCTGCAGACCTGGACACAACTCTCTGGGTTGTGAAAACATCCCCCTCCTAAGCATCTCCTGACAGCTGCTATCAACCCCAGCAAAGCAAAGAGCTGGTTTCCTGAAGATATTTCTGAAGAGATGGATTACATTTCTTTTAAGTTTTTCAGCATACTCAGGACCTAGATGTTAAAGACAGTCGTATTTTTCTTCTCTACAGCTCTTGAAGAGATGCTTTTAGGACTGAGGGCAGTTCCTCCCCCCTGCTCACACAAGCAGCTTTCAAAGCACTTCACACACATTCAATAATCTTTTCATCCTGCTCCGAAGCAGGTTGGTTTTAGTCATTTTGTAGATGGAAAAAAACCACTTCAGCCAAGTCAGGGTTAGAATTTGCCACTCCACATTCCCAGTCCTGCTCAGGCTCAGATCCCAGTTCTCAGCCCCCAACACTGCCATGGAAACACCACACTGGGGCACCCAGCCCAGCACCTTCCTCAGCTTCCAGCCAGCCCTGAAATTTCCACAAGCCTCCACTTCCTTTCACCCCACAGGCAGATTTTTGCAGTACAGACATGGAATAGATTTCCCAGACGAAGGATCCTACCTTGCAGAACCCTGTCCAAACGTGCCCTACAGAGCAGACACAACACACCAGCTCCCTCCTCACCCCACCAGCTTGTATTTCCTGAGCTACCTTCAGAGGGGGAGCAGAGGGAACACTGCCACATGCAGACAGCAGCAGAAGGGGAGGAAATTCAGTCCTCCTGCTGATCTCCCAGCAGGCAAGGAACCTCTATCACCATCTCCCAGGGGTGGCAACTGTAAGAGCACAGGATGGAAAGTAAGAATCATCTATTATCTGTGTCCAAATCAGGAGCCTTCAACACAGGAAGGACATAGAGCTCTTGAAGCAAGTCCACAGGAGGCTCATGATAATGATCCAAGGGCTGGAGCAGCTCTGCTCTGGAGACAGGCTGGGGGAGTTGAGGTGCTCAGCCTGGAGAAGAGAAGGCTCCAGGGAGACCTTAGAGCACCTTCCAGTGCCTGAAGGGGCTCCAGGAAAGCTGGGGAGGGGCTTTTACCAGGATGTGTAGTGAGAGGATGTAGGGTTATGGTTTTAAACTGGAGGAGGGGACATTCAGGTTAGACATGGGGAGGAAATTCTTCACTATGAGGGTGGTGAGAGCCTGGCCCAGGTTGCCCAGGGAAGCTGTGGCTGCCCCATCCCTGGCAGTGTTGAAGGGCAGGTTGGATGGGGCTTGGAGCAACCTGGGCTGGTGGGAGGTGTCCCTCCCCATGCAGGGGGGTTGGTCCTAATGATCTTTAAGGTCCCTTCAACCCAAACCATTTCATGATTCTATTACAACCTTCTGAATATGATGCTCCTTGGGAAGTCTGGAATCGTGAGGAGGCCAAAGAAAAGAGGAACAGGGCAACATCCTGCTAATTCCTCCTCTCTGCTCTGGCACATGTCCTTGGCCTCCTCCCACCTGGCAAGGCCAGCTCCACTCCTCAGTTTTCAAAAGCTACTTTCAAGGCTACAAAGATCTACTAAAGAGTTTTGGGGTTACTGCCAGTCCTCAAACATCAAAGTCAACACCAGCTTCAAATCAATATGCTTAGCAGGCTGGTTCTTTAGATGTTATCCTTTTTTCTAGGCACTCTCCTAGAAAACACAGGCCTGCAGTGTTGCTCTTGGTGTAGATACCTGCCTGCTTTGGAACAAAAATAAATATGCTTTTAAAGCTTATTTATCAGGTGACTTGATTAAGTAGGTCAAAAATGCCGAAGTGCACTGATAAAAGGCTACTTTAAAACAAGACAGGCAGTTTCAACGACAGGGAGCAACTTATGTTGGATCCAGGAGCTGCTTTCAAGAAGATGGTTGCCAGGTTGCTCACTAAACTACTACACCCTCTAGTGTAAATCTTAAACATAACCTTCCAGACGACAGAGGAACAGGCAGAACTTCAATCTAAGCCCTTGAGACAAAGCAAAGACACAGCACTGCTTAAAATCAACTGTGAAAACATCTGCAAAAAAACAGGCACTTTCTGCAGCCCTGCTGAAGGCCCTTCAAAAAAGCCAGGGTTTTGCAGCAGGTTCATGGCTCATTTTCCACTATCAAATGGTTGAAACCTAACACTGACTCAAGGCAGAATGTGCAGATCCCTGGTTCTGACAATGTGCCATGAATTACATGCCAAGAGTTTGAGAAAGAGGGCAAGAAGAGGCAGGAAGCTGGCTCGGGAGAGTGGGAGGCAGCAGCCTCACAACCCTGTTTCTTTCCCAAGTGGCAGACACTTCACCTGGGAAAACCAGGACCTACCCTAGGACTTTGTTTTTCAAAAGCCACACCTTCTCCAAAAGCTGCAACACAATAAATAAACTGCTCTCACTCTCCCAAACACAACCTTGTTCTTTTGGGTCACCACCACATCCAAGCCAGGCCTCACCAGGCTTTGGGATAATTCCTCTCTTGTCATTCACACTCAGCTCATCCACCAACACTTTCCAGACAGTGTCAGACCCTGCACACACTTTCCAGCTGCACCAGGAGGTTTTACTAAAGACCAACCTTCACCTCCCCATGATGAAAACTAAAACCAGCACCAGCTTTTATTTAGCAACACCAGCAGCTGTTGCAGGTGGCAGAGCAAAAATGAGCCAATCTAGTTCCAAAACTGACACTCCACAGATTATTTAAAGACCAAAGAGGAATAACACACTGCAGCACAATGAGAGAACCACCTGAAAGGGATCTGGGGGGTTTTCCAAATTCAAAAGAAGAAAAATGAATATTTTGTCTTTCTAATGTGGTATCTGCCTGTGGCAGCCCTGATTGTGCTTCCTTGATTTTAAGCTAAACCACTCATGGTAAGTTGGCCTGGTAACCAGGGGAAATGAAGAACTAACTATCTTCCAAACTTGTGAATAGCCCAGGGTTAAGTAAGCACAGAAAAGCCATGACAAGTTGTGTGTTATTTTCACAGAATCACACGCTGGTTTGAGCTGGAAAGGACCTTAGAAATCATCCAGTCCCACCCCCTGCATGGTCAGGGACACCTCCCACCAGCCCAGGCTGCTCCAAGCCCCATCCAACCTGGGATGGTGCTTCCACAGCTTCCCTGGGTAACCTGTTCCAGTGTCTCACCACCCTCACAGCAAAGAATTTTCTTCTCATATCTAACCTAAATCCCCTCCCTTCCAGTTTTGATCCATTCCCTCTTGTCCTGAAATAACAAAGCTTTAAGGAAAAGAAAGCAAGCAGTGTTCTACTAGGAAGAAGAACAAAGGCTTTTTTCTCCAAATAAAACAAGCATATCAGCAAATAATGAAAGTGAAACGACAAGATTGCTGAAAGAATGGAGATAAACAATAGGTCCCTGGCTTTTTTGTAGCAAAGCTTCACCCGAGGAAGGTGCCAACACTCCTGGCTCATGGGGAAAGGGCCCAGCTCATCACAGCCCACCCAGGTGGCGTGGAGAACACCTGGGCCTGAGCTGGAGAACACATCACCTGCAGCTCCCAAAACCCAGGCACCTCCTGAAGGGATGTGAAGGACAATGAGGTCTGACAGCCTGCCCTGACACCTCCCTGCTGGCTCAGCTGGGATGCCCGCAGGGACACAGAAAGGCTCACAGCAGAGCTGCCCTTCCCAGCCATGGGTGACAGGCTGTCCTCAAGCACACAGACATCATGGAAAGCTGCTCCTCACCACGCCCGTGTCAGACATCAACTGTAGGACACGGACTGCAGACAACGAGGAGCAGACACCCAGCTCTCCCTCACCCTGGGGAGCAGCAACAGCCCTTCAGACCCTCTTTTGGAAGCAACAAAAGGGCTCAGAGCGCGGGCAGGGCTGAGCACAAGCAGACACAAGAGCTCGGGGGCGAAGGGGACCCAGCTGCCCGACGCTGCCCCCACCCCGCGGGGGACACCCCACCGGAGAGAGGCCCGGGGGACGGAGGCACCTGAGCCCCGGGAGCAGGTGGGAGTTAGAGGGAGCGGAGAGAGATTCAGGCGTGAGGAGGAGGAGGAAGAGGAGGGCGGCCCCGGGCCTGCCCTTGCTGCCAGAGAACGGTGGGGGATGGTGGGACTTGGGGGGGAGCGAGGGCGGGGAAACAAGCCCAGCCCGGGGCGGG
>NW_009953578.1:82399-83004 GCF_000747805.2 Chaetura pelagica | reverse complement strand
CGCTGCCCCGAGTCCCGCAGCCCCGAGTCCCGCAGCTCCGACTCCCGCAGCCTCGCTCTGTTACAAATGAAATGTACTGCTGTTTTTGCATCCTAGTGTTAGAAACACAGCGTTAGGATTGTTGTTTTTTTCAATATCTATACCCTAGTGTTAGGAATATAATAGTTTGTTTAAGAGAAGTGATTTCTCTGCACGTTCCAAGGACACCTGGGGGTTTATGGTCCAAGCCATGAGGGACTGACTGGGGCTCCATCTGGGGGGTCCCAGCAGGATCGATGGCCAAGATCAGACCCAACAAGGCCCCTTCTGTCCTGCTCCGCGGGGCAGGAGGGCACCAGTGGGTGCAGATCGGGGGGGGATTGGGAAGGCGGCCAAGGGGGCAGGAAAGGGCAGAATTAGACCTGAAAAGGTGAAAAGTACCTGCTAGAATGGAGTGTGTGAACGGGGGGGGGAACTTACAGGATCATTAGAAGCGTGGGATGGGCTGTGAACCCTGGAGTGCCCAGCCAGGGGGGAACCAGGGGAGGGAACGTTGGGAACAGGGAACAGAACCCGTTATTCACCTCCCTATGGGTGTGCCTGCTTGTTCAGGGCACCCATTCCTG
>NW_009953578.1:76146-79662 GCF_000747805.2 Chaetura pelagica | reverse complement strand
GGGGGACGTGGGTTCGAGTCCCGCTGCCCCGAGTCCCGCAGCCCCGAGTCCCGCAGCTCCGACTCCCGCAGCCTCGCTCTGTTACAAATGAAATGTACTGCTGTTTTTGCATCCTAGTGTTAGAAACACAGCGTTAGGATTGTTGTTTTTTTCAATATCTATACCCTAGTGTTAGGAATATAATAGTTTGTTTAAGAGAAGTGATTTCTCTGCACGTTCCAAGGACACCTGGGGGGTTTATGGTCCAAGAAGCTGCGGGACTGACTTGGGCTCCATCTGGGGGGTCCCAGCAGGATCGATGGCCAAGATCAGACCCAACAAAGCCCCTTCTGTCCTGCTCCTCGGGGCAGGAGGGCACCAGTGGGTGCAGATCGGGGGGGGATTGGGAAGGCGGCCAAGGGGGCAGGAAAGGGCAGAATTAGACCTGAAAAGGTGAAAAGTACCTGCTAGAATGGAGTGTGTGAACAGGGGGGGAACTTACAGGATCATTAGAAGCTGGGATGGGCTGTGAACCCTGGAGTGCCCAGCCAGGGGGGAACCAGGGGAGGGAACGTTGGGAACAGGGAACAGAACCCGTTATTCACCTCCCTATGGGTGTGCCTGCTTGTTCAGGGCACCCATTCCTGCCCCCCAGCCCCACTGACCCTCCCAGTTCGGCTGGTTCAGGGCACAACTGGACCTGCTACCCTGGAACCCGGAGTGTTGGGGCTGGAAGGGACCTCTGGAGATCATCCATCCAACCCCTGCCAGAGCAGGATCCCCTAGAGCAGATCCCACAGGAACACATCCAGGTGGGGTGGGAATGTCTCCAGAGGAGACTCCACAGCCTCTCTGGGCAGCCTGTCCCAGGGCTCTGTCACCCTCTGAGGAAAGAAGCTCTTCCTCATGTTGAGCTGGAACTTCCTGGGCTCCAGTTTGAATCCATCACCCCTTGTCCTATCACTGGACATCACTGAAATGCCTCAGCTGAGGCCACACGGTGAACTCGCCCTGCTCTGGGCCTCCCTCCTTTCCCCAGGCAATCACCACACCCCGTGTTAACCAGTGGGGAAACTGAGGCACACGGGAACAGCCCCGTCTCTGTGCCCAGTCAGTGCCAGAGCCAAGCCTGGGGTGTCCAGGCAGGTGAGGGGTGTCCCCAGCTCCTGGGAATCACCCGGCGCTTCCCCTACCTTGAGTTTTCAGAGCAGGAATCTCCACCTTCAGCACATGAGGCCATTTGGGAATGCCAAGGAATGACCAAGCCCTTCCAGGAGAAATCCCATGAGCTGGAGCCAGGAGCCCCAGCCCAGGGAGAAAGGGTGAGCCAGGAGAACCTCAGCACTTGTGAAAGGAGAGGGTGGGAAGCCCTGGGGTGCAGGGCTGGGTCCAGGTGGGTGCTGGAGAGGAAGGTGCAGGAGGAGGACGTGACCAGAGCCACATTTCATAGTGTTCTTTTTAAAAACCAACCCCAAACACTGGATTCTCAGCTACTTGCACCACGATGTGATGGTGCTGGGACAGTTCCCAGCAGATCCAGGAGCTGAGGGTGTTGGGAGAGGAACCCACCCCTGCCCCAAGTGAAAAGAGGGATGAATCCCAACACTGCCAAGGTTTTTTGGGGGGTAAGGAGTTGCCAGCTCCCCAGGAAACCTGCACAATCCATATAAAAAGCTTTTAAGAAGCAGGAAAACACCTGGAGATCAACAGCAACCAACCAGGGAGGGCTCTGAGCATCCCCAACCCACACTCCTGCCACCTCCCTCCCTCCCACCAGCTCTAGAAAAACAAGCTATTCCTTCCCAAATCAAAAGAAAAAGCATTTTTATTTGTTATGAGGCAGATAAATCTGGTTTATAGAACTTCAGCTGGAGCAGAGAAGACTCTGAGCACGACCACACATGCACAGACACGTCGTTTCCCTTCCTTAGGGTTCTCACTTGACTCACAAGCTGGCAAAATAAAGTCAAATAATCTAAAAGAATACAATATAAACCACTTTTTCTGTCCACACCTGGAGGATCTCATGTGGAAAAAGTGCCCCAGATTGATCCAGGCCCATCTTGGTTACACGTGCACTTCAGGCCCACGTGGGAAGGAGATGCCCAGTTAACTGGGATGCCCACTCAGCTCCCAACTGGCAGCACTGGAGAAGGTCCTGAGGGTCCCTGCACACCCCGAGGCAGCTCCTCTGAGAGCAGGGACCCCCAAATTCACCCATCCTGGTGGATCCAACCAGCTCAGCACCCTAAAAAACCCCAGCAAGGATTTGAACCTCCCAGGTTAACAAACAACTCCTCATCTTCCCACCCCAAATAAACCCTCCCAACCCCTCTGCAGAGAAACAAGGGGGTTTTCCCAGGAAGGGAACAAGGTTGGGACAAGTTTTGGGTTGTCACAGCACTTCAGGTCCCTACATGGGACAAAGGGCAGTGTGGAGGGACACGTGGCAGCCCAGCCCTGGCTCCTGAGGGCATCCAAGGGGGGGATCCCAAGGGGGGGATCCCAAGGGTGGGAACCCAAAGATGGGATCTCAAGGATGGGCACCCAAGGGTGGGATCCCAAGGGTGAGAACCCAGGGATGGGAATTCAAGGATGGGATCCCAAGGGTGGGATCCTAAGGATGGGAACCCAAGGGCTGGAACCCAAATATGGGATCTCAAGGATGGGCACCCAAGGATGGGATCCCAAGGGTGGGAACCCAAGGATCCCCTTTCCCCCCTGGAAAGAGCCAGGCAGAGGGATGTCACCATACCTGGGGTGACCAGGGGTGTCCCCAAAAATCTTACCCCCACCCTCCAGCCCAGCAGCTCCTGTGGGAACTGGGTCCCTGCCACCAACCCCCACCCTGCCATAAACCACCCAGGTGAACTGGGTGGAGGTTTTGGGGGGAAAAGAGCCCCCCAGGCAAAGGAGAAGCAGATGGAGGTGCTCGGGTGGCAGGAGCCTTGCAGAGCTCTGCTCCCTGCTGGTTACTGTGCATCGTGGTCCAGGTTCCTGGGGCCAAGTTCCCACTTTTCTCTGCATCCCCGTGGGATTTTTCCCGTGGGATTTTCCCCGTGGTCCCAGCACTTCCCTGGCACCAGCTGGGGGTTTGGGGAGGTGGAGAACGAAGAGTTGGGAGAACAAGGGCTTGGCTGGGACGTCTCCTGGCAGGGATGGGTTGGTGGGAGGATGGGATGATGCTCATCCTGGTGCCCCCCATCTCAGTACTGACCCACACAGGTCCTACCATGGTCCATGTCTCCCATGGGAGACCCCTCCCCAGCCCCTCTCCCCATGGCCAGGGGTGCTCCATGAGCCCATCCATGGGGGGATGGGATCCCAGGCAACCTCCAGGGTATCAGCCAGCCTGGGGTGGATCCACAGCCCCCCAAGAGTCCTCCAAGCCCCTCAGGGTGTCCCTGTCCCCACAGGGGGATGCTCTGGCCCCCCAAGAGGCTGCTTCAGCCCCCCAAGATCACTCCCAGCTCCCCAACGATTTGGGTCTCAGATTCATGATTCCACATGTACCATCCAGGCAGCCGGGGGGGGGGG
>NW_009953578.1:75301-76070 GCF_000747805.2 Chaetura pelagica | reverse complement strand
GGGGCCCCCGAAGTAGATGCTCCAGCCCCCAAAGAGCACCCCCAGCTCCCCATGGTCTTGGTGGCCCCCAAAGTAGATGCTCCAGCCCCCCAAGAGCACCCCCAGCCCTTCTCAGCAGTGCTCTAGACCCCCAAGGAGATACTCTGGACCCCCAAGGAGATGCTCCAGCCCCTCAGGAGGCTGCTCCACCCCTCCAAGGTTGTTTCCAGCCCCCCAAAGTTGCTTTCAGACCCTCCCCCCAGGATCCAAGCCCCAGGTTCGTGGTCCCACACGTGCCTTCCAGGAGTGGTTGCAGCCCGTGGGGCTCCCTTCACCGTCCCAGCCTCCAGGCATCGCTCAGGCATAGGATGACAAAGGGAAGCTCACAGGGGGCAGGGGGCCCTGGGGGACCCTGGGGGTCCTGGGGGGTCCTGGGGGCCCTGGGGGTCCTGGGGGGCCATGGGGGTCCTGGGGTGTCCTGGGGGGCCATGGCCTGTGCTCCTCAGCCCGGAGCTCCTGCGGATGAAGGAGAGACATGAGCCAGGAGGGAAGGGGTAGGAGAGCTGGGGGGATCCCCCACCAAATAAACCAGCCCGGGGGTCTCCCCGGTGTCACCCATGGGTGCTGCTTCTCCCCTGGGGACAGTTGGGGACGTGGAGGGTTGAGGGGGTGGTGGGTGGGTTTATGTGTGTGCGATGGGGAGGGGTGTGGGATGCAGCACCAGCAGGGCAGTGTTGGGGTGCAGGGGCTTTGGGGGGGAGCAGAGCATGTCAGCCTGGGGGGGGTTGCT
>NW_009953578.1:70452-71709 GCF_000747805.2 Chaetura pelagica | reverse complement strand
CACCAAATAAACCAGCCCGGGGGTCTCCCCGGTGTCACCCATGGGTGCTGCTTCTCCCCTGGGGACAGTTGGGGACGTGGAGGGTTGAGGGGGTGGTGGGTGGGTTTATGTGTGTGCGATGGGGAGGGGTGTGGGATGCAGCACCAGCAGGGCAGTGTTGGGGTGCAGGGGCTTTGAGGGGGGGGCAGAGCATGTCAGCCTGGGGGGTGTTGCTGTGTCTGGAGCTGGAGGGTCCCTCCCACCACTGCCCACCCCAGAGGCTGGGCCAGGGCACTTTCCTGGGACCCAAAGGGGCACAGGGGGACCCCTTGGGCACCCACCAGCCCTGTCCCCCCTGAGTGTCTTGGAGACACTTGGAGACTTGGAGTCTTGGAGAGTGTCCCCCCCTGGTTGGTGGGTGTCCCCCCTTGATGGAGGGTGTCCCCCCTCCTTGGTGGGTGTCCCCAGCACCCCGTGCTCCCTCCTCCCCATCACCCCTGCTATGTCTCACCAGGAAGGTCCCAGCCGGGGTCCGGGCACAGCGGTGGCCACACCAGGATGGTCACAGGATCTCCAGGCTCTGCTGCCCCAGCCCTGTCCCCAAGTGTCCCCTGCCAGCCCCACACTCACCTGCTGGGGCAGAGTCTTTCCTCCTCCTTTCCTGTCATCTGAGCCATCTGGAGCCCCTCACCCTGGCATCCCTCCCCTCTCCCCAGCCCAGCCACGGAGGGGATCCTTCCCCTCTCCCCTTTTATACCATCCTTGTTCATATGACAAGCACGTGAAAAAACCAGAGCAGAGTTCGGAAAAAAGCTCCTTAAGACGCTTTAATTCAGTTTCCTGGATCCCATGACTGAGCTCGGCCTAGAAACGGGGTCTCATGACCCTGGCACGCAGGCCCCGCTCATCAAAAGCCTCATTTATGCCCCAAAAGAGCCTTAAACCCCTCTTGGCTGGTCACTCAGGGAGCCCCATGTCCCCTGTGCCCAGCCCTGGTGTTGGGGTGCAGTGGGTGTCCCCTGCTTTGGAGCCAGGGGTGTCCGGGGGTCCCTTCCACAGCCAGGAGCACCCATGGGTGCTGGGGATGCAGTGATGGGCTCCAGAGCCTCCCCTGTCCCTGCTGGGGACTTCCCAAGGACCGTGGGGATGCCCTGACGTGTCCCCTCCCTGGGACACGCGGAGGGACCGTGGGGACAGTCTGAGACAGGCCCTGCCTGTCCCCTCCTCTGCACCCTGCCCAGACCCTGGCGTTGGCAAAGTGTCGTCCCCCCCCCCAGG
>NW_009953578.1:66932-69481 GCF_000747805.2 Chaetura pelagica | reverse complement strand
CACCAAATAAACCAGCCCGGGGGTCTCCCCGGTGTCACCCATGGGTGCTGCTTCTCCCCTGGGGACAGTTGGGGACGTGGAGGGTTGAGGGGGTGGTGGGTGGGTTTATGTGTGTGCGATGGGGAGGGGTGTGGGATGCAGCACCAGCAGGGCAGTGTTGGGGTGCAGGGGCTTTGAGGGGGGGGCAGAGCATGTCAGCCTGGGGGGTGTTGCTGTGTCTGGAGCTGGAGGGGCCCTCCCACCACTGCCCACCCCAGAGGCTGGGCCAGGGCACTTTCCTGGGACCCAAAGGGGCACAGGGGGACCCCTTGGGCACCCACCAGCCCTGTCCCCCCTGAGTGTCTTGGAGACACTTGGAGACTTGGAGTCTTGGAGAGTGTCCCCCCCTGGTTGGTGGGTGTCCCCCCTTGATGGAGGGTGTCCCCCCTCCTTGGTGGGTGTCCCCAGCACCCCGTGCTCCCTCCTCCCCATCACCCCTGCTATGTCTCACCAGGAAGGTCCCAGCCGGGGTCCGGGCACAGCGGTGGCCACACCAGGATGGTCACAGGATCTCCAGGCTCTGCTGCCCCAGCCCTGTCCCCAAGTGTCCCCTGCCAGCCCCACACTCACCTGCTGGGGCAGAGTCTTTCCTCCTCCTTTCCTGTCATCTGAGCCATCTGGAGCCCCTCACCCTGGCATCCCTCCCCTCTCCCCAGCCCAGCCACGGAGGGGATCCTTCCCCTCTCCCCTTTTATACCATCCTTGTTCATATGACAAGCACGTGAAAAAACCAGAGCAGAGTTCGGAAAAAAGCTCCTTAAGACGCTTTAATTCAGTTTCCTGGATCCCATGACTGAGCTCGGCCTAGAAACGGGGTCTCATGACCCTGGCACGCAGGCCCCGCTCATCAAAAGCCTCATTTATGCCCCAAAAGAGCCTTAAACCCCTCTTGGCTGGTCACTCAGGGAGCCCCATGTCCCCTGTGCCCAGCCCTGGTGTTGGGGTGCAGTGGGTGTCCCCTGCTTTGGAGCCAGGGGTGTCCGGGGGTCCCTTCCACAGCCAGGAGCACCCATGGGTGCTGGGGATGCAGTGATGGGCTCCAGAGCCTCCCCTGTCCCTGCTGGGGACTTCCCAAGGACCGTGGGGATGCCCTGACGTGTCCCCTCCCTGGGACACGCGGAGGGACCGTGGGGACAGTCTGAGACAGGCCCTGCCTGTCCCCTCCTCTGCACCCTGCCCAGACCCTGGCGTTGGCAAAGTGTCCCCCCCCCCAGGTACCAAACCCAGCCCAGCCCCTCCTGCTGCTCCCAAACCCTGGCACCAGCCCTGGGGAGGGAATTCCCATCCCAGTGGCTCCTGGCACCAGCAGCAGGGACAAAAGTGCCATCCTGGTGGCTCGTGGCCCAGTTTGTCCCCACTGGTGGGGGACTCTGTGCCCGGGACCCCCAAAGGCAGGGCTGGCTCCTGCCTTTTGGGGACCCTTGCAGCTCCCACAGCTTCTCCTTCCCTCCTCCTCATCCCCAGGCACCGCCAGACCCTGAGCCCTTTGGGACCAGGGGCCAAGAAGGATCCAATCCCAAAACCCCCCAGATCCCTGACCATGACAGATCCCAGCCCTTCCCAGGCCAGACTCCCTGGCACAGGAGCAGCAGCTGGAGCTGCCCAGCTCACCAGGATCCCACAGATCCAAGCTGGGTCTGAATTTTGGGGAGAAGGTTCCCCATGGGACAACAATGTGTCCCTATAGACAAGGAGGCCAATGGTATCTTGGGGTGCATCAGGAGTGTGTCCAGCAGGTCAGGGAGGGTCTCATCCCCCTCTACTCAGCCCTGGTGAGACCTCACTTGGAGTGTTGTGCCCAGTTCTGGGCTCCCCAGTTCCAGAGGGACAGGGATCTACTGGAGAGAGTCCAAGGGAGGCCACGAGGATGATGAAGGGACTGGAACACCTGCCTGAGGAGGAAAGGCTGAGAGACCTGGGGCTGTTCAGGCTGGAGAGGAGAAGCCTGAGGGGGGATCTAATGAATGTCTCTCAATACATGAGGGCAGCAAGAAGGCAGGGACAAGCTCTTGTCACTTGTGCCCTGGGACAGGACGAGGGGCAATGGATTCAAACTGGAGCCCAGGAAGTTCCAGCTCAACATGAGGAAGAGCTTCTTTGGTGTGAGGGTGACAGAGCCCTGGGACAGGCTGCCCAGAGAGGCTGTGGAGTCTCCTTCTCTGGAGACTTTCCAGCCCTGTCTGGATGCCTTTCTGAGTGACCTGCCCTGGTTTTGGTCCTGCTGTGGCAGGGGGGTTGGACTGGATGATCTTCAGAGGTCCCTTCCAACCCCTGACACGCTGTGACTCTGTGATTTTCTGTCCTTTTGCTTTTCTTTTTTAACTGAGCCACAGGAAATACAAACTCATCCCCAACCACTGCCCCCGAGACCCCCCCCCACTGGTGGTTCAGAGCTGCTCCGGGGGATCTGCAGCCCAACAGGAAGCAGTTGTAAGAGGATAAAAATCCCCTGGGTGCAAACAAACCCTCTCTATGGCGGGATTAGGGCCCCGTGGGGCTGATCCAGCCCC
>NW_009953578.1:64517-66905 GCF_000747805.2 Chaetura pelagica | reverse complement strand
GGGGGGGAGCCAGGGGGGGTTGCCCTGGTGGCTTCACCTTCCAGCAAAGGCTCCAAACCCCCCTGGGAGCTCCATGCAGTGACCTAGAGGAAGGAAAGAAGGGGCTGGGGATGCTCAGGGAGACATCCCAGCTCCCCAACATCCCACCCCCAGGAAATGAGGGGAGACCACCCAGAGCCTCAAAACCCAAATCCTCTTTGAGCCCCAGTGCTGAGGAAGGGTCCTCCCTGCTCCACCCTGGGGGCAGGTGAGGGATGTGTGGGGAGCAAGGGGGTCCCACCACCACCCCCCAGCCCCAAACAATGGGAACATTTGAGCTCAGGGCGGCAGAAGAGGCCCCACCACGAGGCCCCTGAGCCCCTCCAGGAGCTGCCTAAGGAAATAATCACTCCTCACATGAGCTGCTCCAGGGAGGGGACACGAGGGTGCTGGGGACACCGAGGGGGGCAGCTGGCACAGGGGAGCCCTGCGAGGGTCCCCAGGGAGGGGCAGAGCTCTGCTTTGCTCTTTGGGTTGGGGCAAGGGGCAGGAAAACCCCTGGACACGTGGAGCTGCTCATCCCGGGGGGGGAGGTTGGAATTTCAGAGCAGGTGCTGATCCAGAAAGCCACCCACCCAGCACCCCCTCCCAGCCCCCCCAGGCCCTCGTGCAGCCAGGGCACAGAGCAGGTCACAGAGATTTGCTTCCCCCAGGGCCACCCTTGCCCACTTGGGACCACCCCATGGGGACAATCCCCTTCACCCAACCCCCCCGGGCACTGCTGCAGGGAGGCTGTGGCCATCCCCACCTCTGCACCCATGATCCCATGGGATGTCCCAACAGAACAGGATGGGCTGGTGGGGTCAGGGGTCCCTGTTGTCCCCACAGCCCCATTTGGAGCGAGAGACCTTTGCAGTCTGGTTACCTGGAGGGTCAATATCTCCTTCCCCTCCTGCTGGCACCTTGGGGTGCCTGGTCCCCAGAGGGTGACAGCCAAGGGACAGGGGAAGGGTTGGACCCCCAGGAGCTGGGGCTGCTCCTCTTGGGGGGGCCACAGGCACACACAGGTAAAACATGAAACCTCTGCTCTTTATTGGGTGCCCGGTGCCCTCACCCCATGTCCCGAGCGAGCACGACTGGGGAGGAGGCTTTCCAGGGGTGACCTGCCCATGGGGGGTGCTCTGAGGAGGCAGAGCAGGGCCAGGCTTGGGGGGAGGGAGGGGGGCTACCTCCTCCAAGTATCCCCAAATTGCCCTCTGGGACAGGGCTCTGCAGGGTGAACACCAGGCACCCTGTCACGACTGGCACCACTCCCAGGAATTCCCGAGAGCAGGAATTCCCACCTCCTCCATCCCCCAGCGATGCTGGGGAGGGGGCTGAGCCCCCCCACCCCTCTCCCCCTCGCCTTATTGCTATAGTCAGAGCACGGGAGCAGCCAGGAGCCATTCAGGAGTTTTGCTGCTTGAGGAGAGGGGATGAGGAGGTGCCTGGAGCCAAGGATTCATCCTCAAGAGGGTGTGATCCCACCATTCTGGGAAGGGGGAAGGAAGGAGCTGCCATCTCTTGCCAGGCTGGTGGTGCCAGCAGCGCCAGGGCTGACACCAGGAGTGGGAACAGTTGTGCTGACGTCCAAGGGGAAAAAGGCTCCATCTGCTCCATCCCCCGAACCTGGAGCTGAGGCCGGACAGACTCATTGCACCTCCCAGCAGCAAGGACTCGGGAGAAGGGGAGAACTGGAGAGCAGCCCAAGCCTGCCCTCCCCCGCCCCCCGGGCTAGGTGCGTTGGCTGGGCAGCTCCTGGGAGATGAATTTCCGAAGGCGTTCGAGGTACTGGCTGTAGAGTTCAATGTCGTTGTTCCCGGCCCCGTCCGCCCAGAGCGGCTCCACCGCCCGCGGGCAGCGCTCGAACAGGGCCAGCCCGTGGGAGAAGTCAATGACCTCGTCCTCCGTGCCATGGATGATCAGGACAGGAGAGGTGATCTTGGAGATCTTCTCAATGCTGCCCAAGCGGTGGGGTGGTGGGGAGGAGATGGGAGAAAGGGGGTGAAGTCAGTGAGGCGTTCCCGGGTTGTCCAACCCCCAAAAAAACCACCTTCCCTCGGGAAATGCTCTTTGGTCACAGCAGGGCAGGGGGACGTGGATCTCCTGCCAAGGAGGAGCTCCAGGACAAGTTCTCTCTCAGTGTGACAGACGAGGAGCAGATGAAGTGACAAAAGTCCCAGGGGACCCAGGCAGGGCTGAGGGAAATGGCTGGAGGAGAGAGGGAGCCCAGGGTTCCCCGTGTTGGGATGAGCTGTGCTGGGCTGGGAGGACTGGGAGCAGGGCCGGGAGGACGGGAGCAGGGGGCTGGGAGGACTGGGGAGCAGGGCCGGGAGGACTGGGGAGCAGGGCCGGGAGGACTGGGGAGCG
>NW_009953578.1:59787-64492 GCF_000747805.2 Chaetura pelagica | reverse complement strand
GGGAGGACTGGGGAGCAGGAGGGGGAGGACTCGGGAGCAGGGCTGGGAGGACTGGGGAGCAGGGCTGGGAGGACTGGGGAGCAGGGCTGGGAGGACTGGGGAGCAGGGTTGGGAGGACTGGGAGCGGGGCTGGGATGCAGAGCAGGAATTGGTGGCTCCCAGCTGAGGGACTGTCCCTCAGGTCCCACTGCAAGGCAGAGGCAAAGCAAGAGCTCATCCCACCTCAGTGCTGCCTTTCCTGCCACTGTCCCCTCTGCAGAGGGGGGAAAAAAGCCCTAGAAATTACCCCTGGGGGGGAGAGGGGTCCCAGGGACCCCCTAGGGGTTTAAAAGCTGACAGGGCCAGCAGGGCAGCTCCAAAGCTGATGGGCAAAGGCACCAAAGAGCAAGGAAAATTATCAGAAGCTGGAACACCCCTCTTATGAAGACAGGCTGAGGGAGTTGGGGTTGTTCAGCCTGAAGAAAACTTCAGGGGGACCTTAGAGCACCTTCCAGTGCCTGAAGGGGCTTGTGAGAAGGCTGGGGAAGAACTGCTCACAGGGCATGTAACAACAGGACAAGGGTGATGGTTTCAAGCTAGAAAAGGGTAGGGTTAGGTTGGACATTAGGAAAAAGTTCTTGAATATGAAGGTGGTGGATCACTGGAATGGGTTGCCCAGGAAGGTGGTGGAGGCCCCATCCCTGGAGACATTCAAGGTGAGGCTTGATAGGGCTCTGAGCAACCTGGTCTAGTGTGAGATGTCCCTGCTGATTGTAGCGGGGTTGGACTAGATCACTTTTGGAGATCCCTTCCAACCCCTGACATTCTATGATTCTAAGATGGCTCAGCTGATGCTACCAGGGGATGTGTGGCACACAGCATGATGAGGAGAGGGGAAGTGTCCCCAGGGAAGGTTACAGTCCCCTGGAGGGGACCAAAGACAAGGTAGGGGGATCCCAACAGGCATGTTTAAGCCTATCATGGGAAACATGTGGAAGTCCCACCCCTGGAAGTGTTGAAGGGCAGGTTGGAGGGAGCAACCTGGTCTGGTGGGAGGTGTCCCTGCCCATGCAGGGGGTTGGGACTGGACGATCTTGAAGGTCCCTTCCAACTCAAACCGGCGCTATGACACAAGCCCACAGTTTTCCCCATAACCCTCTGGGTGGCCAGGGCTGGTCGTGGCCAGAACAGCTGATCTGGGCACTGCCCCTGCAGAGCTGACCCTCCTCCCTTCTCATCAGGCCACTCACTTGGGGAAGGCATCAAACCAGTAGGTCTTCTTGGTGTCGGGGAAGGCGACCCTCATGCCAGAGGTGAGGGGGGAGTGCAGCACGATGGCCGCGCACTCGTAGCGCGACGCCAGGTCCACCGTGGGCACTGTCCCGATGCTCTGCCCGTACAGAATGATGTTCTCTGGGCTGATCCCATACCTGGGAGGGGAGAGGGCAGGGCAGAGACCCCATCAGCAGGAGGTAACAGCCCAGGGTGTCAACTCGCTCTGGTCACAGCACTCTCTAAGGCTTCCTGGGGTGGAGAGAGTGAGTCTGTCCCAGCATCTGCCTCCAGCTCCTCGGGGCTGGGCCAGAGCAGCTGCCCCTGCTCCCCTCAGGGACGAGGTACCAGCCAGGGCTGAGCTGCCAGGTGTGTCTGCTGAGACCCTGGAACAGGTTGCCCAGGGAAGCTGTGGCTGCCCCATCCCTGGCAGTGTTGAAGGGCAGGTTGGATGGGGCTTGGAGCAACCTGGGCAGGCGGGAGGTGTCCCTGCCCATGCAGGGGGGTTGGATCCAGATGATTTTTAAGGTCCCTTCCAACCCAAATCAGCCTGGGATTTAACGAGTTGTGGGGGTGTCAATGCTGAGCCTGGCCAAGGTCACAGTGGGGGCTCAGTGGTCCTGGGGCAGAGCCCACCATGGGGCTGCACCTCCAGCCCAGCCTGGGAATCAGGGCTGAGCACAGCCAGGAGGAACCTGGCAACAACTAGAGCCTGGCAACAATCAGACAGGGCACACCGCTTGTGCCAGCACCCCCAGCAAGGTGACACCCCCCACAGCACTCCTGCCCCACTCCCCTGCAGCTGTTTTCCGGCCATCCCTTCCTGTTAGGAGCAGCCAGGGCTCCCTCTCCGGGAGATTTCCTGTTCTCCAGATTTCCTGCCTGCAGGTTTTCCCTGGACACCCTCCTTCCCTGCCCCGCTCACCGCGTCCGCAGCGCCTGCCAGGCCGCGTCGATGTCAGAGTAGAGGTTCCTCTCCGAGGGCTTCCCCGTGCTCACCCCGTAGCCCGAGTAGTCGTAGGAGAAGATGTTGCAGTTGATTCGGGTGCCCAGCCCGATGTAGAAGCTGCTCATCTGCCCCAGGTCCACGGCGTTGCCATGAGAGAAGAGCACCGTGTACCTGCAGCACCGGGGAGACGCGTTAACGGGGGACGCGTGGGGACAGCACCTCCCGCCAGGACATCAGCTTTAAGGGCAAGAGCCAAACCCTGGGGCACCAAGGGCCAACACTGGCCACCAAGGAAGGTCATCATGACACCCCCGTCCATCCCCAGCATTCGGGACACTTCATAACAGCCCTCCAGGGCCTGAACGGGCTCCAGGAAAGCTGGGGAGGGTCTTTGGACAAGGGCAGGGAGGGAGAGGACAAGGGGGGATGGATGAAAACTGGGAGAGGGAGATTGAGGGGAGACATGAGGAGGGAATTGTGGAGTGTGAGGGTGGTGAGAGCCTGGCCCAGGTTGCCCAGGGAAGCTGTGGCTGCCCCATCCCTGGCAGTGTTGAAGGGCAGGTTGGATGGGGCTTGGAGCAGCCTGGGCTGGTGGGAGGTGTCCCTGCCCATGCAGGGGGGTTGGGAACTAAATGATCTTCAAGGTCCCTTCCAACACAAACCCTTCTATGATTCCATGATGATTCTACAATACCCAGACCCTCCTCACCACCAGGACTAGGGGCTCACTCCCAGCACAAACAGGCAGCCTGAAGACAGGCTGATTCTGTTCATGTTTTTGAGCCTATTTTTGGTAAAAAAAGCTCAGGATTTGGGGCCATTTGCCCACTGGGGATTTCAAGTAAGAATTCTGACAGCAGATTCCTTTTTTTTCTCCCCTGAGTCTGGCAAGACACCAGGCACTGGGAGAGAAGTGAATTGTGGGAGTGACAAGGCACAAGAAATTTCCACCATAAGGGGGAAAACAATGTTAATCATAAAAATTAACACTAATAGCTCATGGCTGGAAGCTTGGCTCCCTCCTGCCAGTGGGAGGGAGCAGGACCCACTCCCCTCTGAGTCCCCACCATTGGTCCAAGGGGTCTGTGGGAGGTTGAGCCTCCACATCCCAACCTGGATGGCCCAGAAAGCCCCAGCAGGAGGGTGGTGGCAGGATGAGCTGAAGGGAGGACAGATGACAAGCCAGACCTGATGCCCCAGAGGGATTGGGAGGACCAGTTCCCCCCCAGGCTGGGGCAGTTGGGAGCAGAGCCAGCACTGAGCCTGGCCAGGGCAGGAGGATGTGCAGGCAGCACCACCTCCCTGACCGTTTCCTCTCTCCAGGGAGCTGTGACACCAGAGCAGCCATCCCCAGCGGGAGGCCTGGGGAGGCCTCTTGTAACACAGCTCTGCAGCCCCCCAAGAGCCAAACACCCCTCACCCCAAACCCACCCAGTGGCTCTGAAGCCCTTGGCAGGGTGAGGGACAATCTGGAAGGTCTCTGTGGATGCTGTTCCTCAGGGAACACGTTGCTCCCAGAGGGATACTGGACCTCAGGCTCAGCTGGGTGCTGCAGGCTTTGGGACCTCCTGGCTCCCTCTGCCCAAGCTGTGACACCAGCTCAGGGAGCAGCTGCTGAGTCCTCTCTTGTCCCCTCCCATCCCCTCCTGCCTGGACAGTGGCAGCTGGGAGGGTTTCTCCATCCCACACCCTGGGCTGCTCCACTCCAGCTTCTCAGTTTAAGGATCCACAGGGGTGACCAGTTGTGCCTAAACCCCTCCTGGCTTTCACCCTCACTGTGAGGAATCAAATGTGCCTTGGATCAGACCCAGGGCACAGGCCTGGTCCTCTGTAGGTGTCCCCTGGGCAGCACAGGCTCCTGCCACCCACACGGTCCCTGTGGGGCTGGGGACAGAGGGCAAGTGGCCAGTGCAGACTCCCTGGCGCTCACCAAGAGCCTCACACAGACAACTGGAGCACTTTGTCCCCAGTGTGACGCCAGGGGGATCTGTGGGACAGCTGAGGGAATCCCTGCATCTCCACAGGCTCCAGCTTTGCCTCCGCTCCCTCTGTAACCCCATTCCCAGCTGCAGGCACAAGCCAGACCGGTCCTGGGAGCTGAGCTCACCTGCTCCACAGGAGCCTCCAAACCCCACGGGCAGGACCAGCTCCTTCAGGAAGGTGCCAGCTCAGCCCGGGGCAGGGAGGTGGCACTTGGCTGGAGGAGAGAGCAGGATGGCACCGTCCCTGCCAGTGCTTCATCAGCCCAATCATAGAGTCACATAGTGGTGGGGTTGGAAGGAACCTCTGGAGATCATCCAGTCCAAGCCCCTGTAGAGCAGGATCCCCTAGAGCAGATCCCACAGGAACACATCCAGGTGGGGTGGGAATGTCTCCAGGGATGGAGACTCCACAGCCTCCCTGGGCAGCCTGTCCCAGGGCTCTGCCACCCTCACAGTCAAGAAGTGTTTCCTCATGTTTCACTTGACCCTCCTGTGCTCCAGTTTGTGCCCATTGCCCCTTGTC
>NW_009953578.1:57973-58864 GCF_000747805.2 Chaetura pelagica | reverse complement strand
GATGGAGCCCCCACAGCCGCCCGGGCCAGCCTGTCCCAGGGCTCTGCCACCCTCACAGTCAAGAAGTGTTTCCTCATGTTTCACTTGACCCTCCTGTGCTCCAGTTTGTGCCCATTGCCCCTTGTCCTGTCCCTGGGCACCCCTGAGCAGAGTCTGGCCCCATCCTCCTGCCACCCCTGGAGATATTCCCCAGCACTGATCAGACCCCCCCTCAGCCTCCTTTTCTCCAGCTGAGCAGCCCCAGCTCTCCCAGCCTTTCCTCACAGGCAGAAGCTCCAGCCCCTCAGCATCTCAGTGCCCTGTGCTGGGCTCTCTCCAGTAGCTCCTTGTCCTTCCTGAACTGGGGAACCCAGACCTGGACCCCAGACGTGGCAGAACATCCCAAACAACTCACCTGGCTCCGGGCACACACCGGACGTACATGCAACCGACGCGGTTCCCTCGGCTGCTCTTGGTGACAAACACCTCAATGTTGTCCAGTTCCCGCTGGGAATACTGAAAATCCGCCCGGTCCTTCAAGTGCAGCTTCCAGCGCCCGGCGGCGCCGCGCAGGGAACTGGTGCTGGTGCTGCCCTCGGGCTCGGGCACCACGGCGTAGGTGGGCTCGGGGGGCAGGAAGGCCAGCTTGGCAGCGATGCGGCTGGGGCAGGGCGGGCAGCAGAAGAGGCAGCAGAGCTGACTGATCGACAGCCCGTTCATGACGACAAGCAGGAGGGAAGCAGCAGCAGCAACAGCAGCCTTGCCCGGAGCCAGGGAGGATCCAAAGAGGAGAGAGGCCGGGAATGACGATGGTTCAGAGAGGTCTTGTCCTCAGCTGGCCCTGGGCAGGGCTGCGGCCACCGGGGCGCTGGTGGCCGCCATCCCCGGGGCTGCGGGCCGGCGCCGGGGCCT
>NW_009953578.1:56527-57020 GCF_000747805.2 Chaetura pelagica | reverse complement strand
AAACCAAAGGAAAAGGGGAGGGGGGAGAAAGGGGAAAGAAAAGAAAAAAAGGAGGGGGGGGAAAAAAAAAGGCAACTATTTTCTGCAAGTTTGGGCACAGGCTGGAGCTGAGGAATGTCAGGGCAGCCCACACCCCCAGGAATTCGCTCCCTCTGCTTCCGAAGGGCTGGGAAAGGGGAGGAAAGGGTGGAGAGGGGAGGCCCGGCCAGGAGGGGAAGCACGAGGCGCCCAAACACCCCGAAATCTTGGGGAGAAAGGGGTGCCCTGAGCCCAGCCCCCCCCTCAGGGCTGAGCTTGGGGGGCCCTCCTGGGCTGGGGTCTCGGCTGGAGGCCCCGGTGGGTGTTTTGGGGACACATGGGGGTGTCCCCGCGGGCAGGGGCAGGCACCGTGTGTGTCACGGGCTGTGTCACGACTGGGCCATGTGTCACGACTGGGCCATGTGTCACATCCCCCTGCCCCTCACCCCGCACTGGGGTCAGATCCAACCCCCCC
>NW_009953578.1:41755-54898 GCF_000747805.2 Chaetura pelagica | reverse complement strand
GGGCTGCACCCCGTGTTCCAGCAGCTCAGCTGCTCTTGGCACCTGCTTCTCGAATCTCGGGCTCGGTTTTGGGCCCCTCAGCACAAGGAGGACGTGGAGGGGCTGGAGCCTGTCCAGGGAAGGGCAGTGGGGCTGGGGAAGGGGCTGGAGCACAAGTGTGAGCAGGAGCAGCTGAGGGAGCTGGGGGTTCAGCCTGGAGACAAGGAGCTGAGGGGAGACCTGCTGGCTCTGCAGCTGCCTGAGAGGAGGTTGGAGCCAGGGGCGTTGGATCAGTCTCTTCTCCCAAGGAACAAGCGACAGGACAAGATGAAATGGCCTCAAGTTGTGCCAGGGAGGTTTCAGTTGGATACTGGGAACCATTTCTCCATGGAAAGGTCTGTCAGGCCCTGGGACAGGCTGCCCAGGGAGGTGGTGGAGTCTCCTCTCATGATACTCAAAACTCTGGACACCATCCTGTGCAACCTGCTCTGGGTAAACCTGTTTGAGCAGGAGGGTTGGACTAAATGATGTCCAGAGGCCTCTTCCAACCTCCACCATTCTAGGATTCTACAATTCCCCCAACAGGGACATGGACACAGGGCCCACAGGGTGATAAGCACTGTGGGGTCCTGCTCAAGCCCTGTGACCTGGGAGCACCTCCCCCACCAAGGGGGAATCAGTTCCCCCAGGGCCTGGCAGGGCTGGGTACCCCCCAGGATACATCCTGTGTACTGCTGGGAAGACAAACTGGAGCTGTGGGTGCCAGGCATGGGGTGCTCCTAACCCCACCAGCACCAGGCATTGTGTTACTATCCATGAGGAAGATGATGCCCAGGGCCTCACAGCCACCCCAGAACCCAGAGCTGAGCTGGTGTCTGACACACCCACATCCAGAACAAACCATCCACATCATCCAAGCAAACTAGACTGTATTAATATTTACACTTATGAAGAGGAAGGAAATAAAAGGGAAAAGGTGGGTGGTGGAGAAGCAGGTGGCTGCCCTTCTTTCCCATTGCATCCCTTGGGAGCTGCTTCCCCTCCCTGAGAGGCAAGGGGTGGCTGCTGCTCCTCATGGCTTCCCCTCAGGAGGGGCTTTCCCCTCAGCCAACACCTCCCTGGTCATCCCAGGCTCACCCCAAAAACGTGCAGCCCCTGGTGGGCTCTGGAGGTGACACCCAGAGGCAAAAACCTGAGGAAAAGGGTGACAGGAGCCAGGCTGGGCTCTGCTCCAGGTTTGCAGCAGTTTTGGGAGGTCTGAATCCCCCCGGGAGCTGGGGAGGGTGGCTCATGCTGCTCTGGCTGGAATCAGACTGGAAAAACAAACCCTCCAGAACCATCCCCCTGCAATCACTGGGACAGAATTCCTCTCCATGGGGGAGGAAACCAGCACTTGGGAGGATGTTGGGATTTCCCCTGGCTGCTGAGTCTCTGCTCTCCAACCCCCCCCTGTCCAAGCTGATGCTGAGGGAAGTTGTACAAGCTGGTGCTGAGGCTCTTCCAAAGCCTGGCACAGCCAGAACTGGGGCAGGGGCTGCTGCTTTTCCTCTGGGACCCATCCAGCTTTCTGTTTGTGAGCCCACCAGGAGCCCCCTGGCCACAGCCCCAGTCCCAAGGCTCCCAGGGAGAAGTGGGGTGTCCCCCCTGGGGTGCCCCAGGGCGGGTGCAGAGCTTGCATGGTGCAGAGGTGGCTGCTGAAGCACCCCAGGAGCCTCCACCTGCCTCGCTCATGTGCCTGAGCCCCAGGTTTTCCTTTCTAACAGCCCCAGAACCCCCTGGGTGCCTTTCAGGGTGCTCGACTGCTCCAAGGGGCCCAGTGTACCCCAAAACTCTCCTTTTGCCTTCGCTTGCACCCAGAGCCCTCCCAGAGACATCCAACAACCCTGACACCTCCCAGTCCTTCAGTGAGCCCAGAGCCTTGCCAGTGCCTCTCCTGGCTTCCCTGAAAGCCCCCACCTGCCTTCTGAGAACCCCAAGACCTTCATGATGTCCCATGTGCCTTTCTCCGTGCCCCAGCTCCCCGTGTCCAACTTTCAGAGCCCTTCCTGGGGCTCTGGCCCTGCCTCTCACCCTGCAGGGACAAGGTGGGAGAGCAGGACAGGCTTCCCAAGCTGATGTGCTCACAGGGGAGAAAGGTTCTCAGGGAGGATCAGGGAGGCCCACAGGAGGAAAGGTCCCTACCACCCACCCACGTGCAGGGACAGGGAGAGGAGGTTTGGTGACCTGAACTTCGTGCACAACCCTGATGAGACAGATGGGTGTAAGGCAGGAGGGAGGGAGCAGAAGGAAGAGGTACCCTGGGCCACAACCAACCTGACAGGGGAAGTGGGCACTGGGGTGGAGCACGGGGGGCTGGTGCCAGGGTGTCCCTCAGCCCAGCCATGTCCCTGAAGGCACCAAGCCCAGCAGGCTGGCTCCCTCCTCGCAGCAAGAGGTCCCAAAGGTCCTGACCCACATCTGCTTCGAGCCATAAAATCACTTGACTGTGCTAGTGTGAGCAGGAGCAGCTGAGGGAGCTGGGGGTTCAGCCTGGAGACAAGGAGCTGAGGGGAGACCTGCTGGCTCTGCAGCTGCTGAGAGGAGGTTGGAGCCAGGGGCGTTGGATCAGTCTCTTCTCCCAAGGAACAAGCGACAGGACAAGATGAAATGGCCTCAAGTTGTGCCAGGGAGGTTTCAGTTGGATACTGGGAACCATTTCTCCATGGAAAGGTCTGTCAGGCCCTGGGACAGGCTGCCCAGGGAGGTGGTGGAGTCTCCTCTCATGATACTCAAAACTCTGGACACCATCCTGTGCAACCTGCTCTGGGTAAACCTGTTTGAGCAGGAGGGTTGGACTAAATGATGTCCAGAGGCCTCTTCCAACCTCCACCATTCTAGGATTCTACAATTCCCCCAACAGGGACATGGACACAGGGCCCACAGGGTGATAAGCACTGTGGGGTCCTGCTCAAGCCCTGTGACCTGGGAGCACCTCCCCCACCAAGGGGGAATCAGTTCCCCCAGGGCCTGGCAGGGCTGGGTACCCCCCAGGATACATCCTGTGTACTGCTGGGAAGACAAACTGGAGCTGTGGGTGCCAGGCATGGGGGGCTCCTAACCCCACCAGCACCAGGCATTGTGTTACTATCCATGAGGAAGATGATGCCCAGGGCCTCACAGCCACCCCAGAACCCAGAGCTGAGCTGGTGTCTGACACACCCACATCCAGAACAAACCATCCACATCATCCAAGCAAACTAGACTGTATTAATATTTACACTTATGAAGAGGAAGGAAATAAAAGGGAAAAGGTGGGTGGTGGAGAAGCAGGTGGCTGCCCTTCTTTCCCATTGCATCCCTTGGGAGCTGCTTCCCCTCCCTGAGAGGCAAGGGGTGGCTGCTGCTCCTCATGGCTTCCCCTCAGGAGGGGCTTTCCCCTCAGCCAACACCTCCGTGGTCATCCCAGGCTCACCACAAAAAACGTGCAGCCCCTGGTGGGCTCTGGAGGTGACACCCAGAGGCAAAAACCTGAGGAAAAGGGTGACAGGAGCCAGGCTGGGCTCTGCTCCAGGTTTGCAGCAGTTTTGGGAGGTCTGAATCCTCCCGGGAGCTGGGGAGGGTGGCTCATGCTGCTCTGGCTGGAATCAGACTGGAAAAACAAACCCTCCAGAACCATCCCCCTGCAATCACTGGGACAGAATTCCTCTCCATGGGGGAGGAAACCAGCACTTGGGAGGATGTTGGGATTTCCCCTGGCTGCTGAGTCTCTGCTCTCCAACCCCCCCCTGTACAAGCTGATGCTGAGGGAAGTTGTACAAGCTGGTGCTGAGGCTCTTCCAAAGCCTGGCACAGCCAGAACTGGGGCAGGGGCTGCTGCTTTTCCTCTGGGACCCATCCAGCTTTCTGTTTGTGAGCCCACCAGGAGCCCCCTGGCCACAGCCCCAGTCCCAAGGCTCCCAGGGAGGAGTGGGGTGTCCCCCCTGGGGTGCCCCAGGGCGGGTGCAGACCTTGCATGGTGCAGAGGTGGCTGTTGAAGCACCCCAGGAGCCTCCACCTGCCTCGCTCATGTGCCTGAGCCCCAGGTTTTCCTTTCTAACAGCCCCAGAACCCCCTGGGTGCCTTTCAGGGTGCTCGACTGCTCCAAGGGGCCCAGTGTACCCCAAAACTCTCCTTTTGCCTTCGCTTGCACCCAGAGCCCTCCCAGAGACATCCAACAACCCTGACACCTCCCAGTCCTTCAGTGAGCCCAGAGCCTTGCCAGTGCCTCTCCTGGCTTCCCTGAAAGCCCCCACCTGCCTTCTGAGAACCCCAAGACCTTCATGATGTCCCATGTGCCTTTCTCCGTGCCCCAGCTCCCCGTGTCCAACTTTCAGAGCCCTTCCTGGGGCTCTGGCCCTGCCTCTCACCCTGCAGGGACAAGGTGGGAGAGCAGGACAGGCTTCCCAAGCTGATGTGCTCACAGGGGAGAAAGGTTCTCAGGGAGGATCAGGGAGGCCCACAGGAGGAAAGGTCCCTACCACCCACCCACGTGCAGGGACAGGGAGAGGAGGTTTGGTGACCTGAACTTCGTGCACAACCCTGATGAGACAGATGGGTGTAAGGCAGGAGGGAGGGAGCAGAAGGAAGAGGTACCCTGGGCCACAACCAACCTGACAGGGGAAGTGGGCACTGGGGTGGAGCACGGGGGGCTGGTGCCAGGGTGTCCCTCAGCCCAGCCATGTCCCTGAAGGCACCAAGCCCAGCAGGCTGGCTCCCTCCTCGCAGCAAGAGGTCCCAAAGGTCCTGACCCACATCTGCTTCGAGCCATAAAATCACTTGACTGTGCTGGGTTCTGCTGCTTGGCCACCCTGGAGCTCCCACAGCAGCACCTGAAGGGGGTTGGGGGCCTTAAAACTATAGAATTGTCTTCTCTGCATCTGAGACCAAACACCTCTCGGGGAGCAGAGGGCAGCCTGGCTGCCAGGATTCCCCAGCTCCTGGTTTCACATCTGCCACAAAGAGATGGAAGGGCAGAGGGAACAAAATCCAGTGGCAGCTGGTGGGCTCCAGCCCTGAGTCCCAGTTGGTTTGCAGGACTTGGGAGCTGCTGGATGAAGGGAAGGGCTGCCCAGCAGAGCCCACGCTGCATGAACCACCCCAGCAGAAGACAAGTCTGATGGTCTCAGCACTGGAATGGTGGGGCAGGAAGGTGCCTTTTCCCTTGGGAAGCTGGTGAAGAACGGATCAGCCGAGCTGTGAGTGTCAGACAGGCAGGGAAGGGAGGGAAGGAATGCCAAATGTCTGCCCAAGAGGTGTGAGGAGTCCCCGTGTCTGGGTGCTGGTCGGTGTGTGCTGCTGGAGCCCCCGTGGCACCCCCTCGGGGCTGGGAGGAAGCGAAGGAAAGCTGGGAGGAAGAGGAGGAGCACCAGGCCACCTGGCTGCAGTTCCAGCTGCTCAGCCCCCTTTCACAACTTCTGGATCTTCTCAGCAATAACGATGGGGTTCTCCTTCCGGATCTTCTCAGCAGCTTCTGCCTTGTAGTCGTAGGGGCAGGCGTGCATGTCCGAGTACCGGTGAATGGCACAGAACAAGTTCCCACAGCGGCAGTCGAAGCCTGGAGGGAGGAAGAGCAGGGAGACAAAGCCCTGTCAGCCCCAGCCCAGCTGGGCAGGAAGGGCAGCAGGGCCCCTGCTCTTTCCTGCCAGGCCAGGAAACTCCACTAAGGCAGCAAGAGGGTCTGACAGGAGAAAGGCAGTCGCAGTGTGGGGGAAGGTCGCGGGTGACTCTTTGCTCCCCAGAGAACGCGTGTGGCCTGGGCAGCCCCAGCTGTCACAGGGGTGGGAAGGCTCCCAGAGCAGCTGCTCTCTGCCTTCCTCAGGGACAAAGGACATGCTAGGGACTGCACAGGGCCAGACTGCTCATAGAGATCAGGCTCCCCAGGCAGCCTGAGCTGGAGCCCAGCCCTCCCAGCCAGCCTGGCTCCCCAGGCATCCTGCAGCAGCATCTGGACTGACCAGCAGGGAGCAAAAACCTTCACCTCCTTAGGATCACTTTTGAGCTATTTCAGCTTCAAAATTCAGAATCACTTGGAGACAACACTGTTCAGAAGTGCTGCCATTATCACAGCACACTGGGAAACTGAGGCAGGGAGGTTTGATGGAGGACAGATCAGCTCCCACCAAGTCCTGCTCTCTCCAACTACAGGCTGTAACAACCACCAACACCTTCCTACAAGGTGCCAGTTTACTCCTGTTTGAGAAACTTGTATCCAAAATGCCCTGAATTCACAGAAGTTCTCTGCAAGTTGATTCCTAAAGGAGACTCCTCATAGTTTGAAGCTCTTAAGGAAACACTCATCCAGGAAAACAATCCCCTCTGCAGGTCTGAAGGCCACACCCAGAGGACCCTGCCCAGTCCCAGGATTCTGAACCCACACTTATTCCATGACAGTGTCCTCAAACATCCAAGCACTGGGCAAACCTCCCAGGCAGGCTCAGCCCAAGCAGCTCACCTGGATGAGAACTTCAGGGCCTGCCTTTCCAGGACCAGTTTTCCCGTTGGCACTAGTCACCTGACACCATCTCAGCACTTCAAGCTTTACAGGGCACTGCCTGAGCCATCCTGCTGTCAGGAAGCTAAACAGCAGACGGTGAGCAGCATAAATGAATGGGATGTCTTGGAATGGGATTTTCAGTTTGGATCTAATTCATTTCTTGTCACTATTAGGAAAACTTGACCACTGACTTGAACAGGAGCAGAATTAGATCCACAGGGATGCCTTTGCTTCAAAAAGCAGCAGGAATAATCACAGAATGGTGGGGTTGGAAGGGATCTCTGGAGATCATCCAGTCCAACCACCTGCCAGAGCAGGATCACCTAAGGCAGATCACACAGGTACACATCCAGGTCTGGAAAGTCTCCAGAGAAGGAGACTCCATAGCCTCTCTGGGCAGCCTGTCCCAGGGCTCTGTCACCCTCACACCAAAGAAGCTCTTCCTCATGTTGAGGTGGAACTTCCTGGGCTCCAATTTGAATCCATTGCCCCTCATCCTGTCCCAGGGCACAAGTGACAAGAGCTTGTCCCTGCCTTCTTGATGCCCTCATGTATTGAGAGACATTCATTAGATCCCCCCTCAGTCTTCTCCTGAACATCTTCTCATGAAGATGTTGAATAAGCTTCACAACCCTGTGCTGCCCCAGTCCGTGCTGTTCACAGGTCAGACCTCCTCTCCCACCACATCCTGTGGCTGTGAAGTACTTTTTTGACAAGGTACCTCCACCCACTGACCCTCTGAACCCAGGCAGCACCACAGCCCAAAGAGATCAGTTCACAGGGCTACCAAACCAGGTAGGTTCTCCCCACAGCCAGGCTCTCACCAGTCAGCCCGATCTTCTTCCGGCAAGTGAAGCAACGATTCTTCTTTGGCTTCGGTTTTTCTGGAGCTGTCTTGCCCTCAGCTGTGTTCTGGGATATTTCCAGCAGGGTACCTGAGACAGAGGCAAAACTTTTGGTACTCTTCTTGAGAAACCAAGCAACACGTTCATTTTATTACAGGAGCTGCTTGAGGCCCTACAGGTTCTGGCTCTGCACCAGAGTGTGTGTTGCCCTGGCCAAGGCCCCCAGACTGTGAGGTTTGCCTTGTTCCACAGACCTGCACCTCACACAGCCTCTTGGTTTCCTCTGTTTCAAACTCCTGAAGTTCAAGACCCAGAAACACCCAGGAGACATTCCACCTTAGCAAAGGCACATGTTTATCTCCTGCTGAGAACAGTCACACTAAGAATTACCTGGCACTAGGTTAAACATGCACCTGGATGGTCACCAGAGCTTAGCACAGCAACACAACCAGCTGAGACTAGAGTTAATCTTTGCAGGGGGTGGGAAAAACAACAGTTAACCCCCTCATAAGCACTACTAATTATTTTTGCTGACTCTTATGTAAGTGTTCCTTGTATGTAGGTCTCAGGATGCTTTACACAGATACTCATCACTGTCTCTAATCTACCAAAAGGAAAACTGAGCTCCAAAAGCCAGATTGTTAAAGGTCACCCACGCTCAGCAGGATTTCCTACTGTACCCAGGCAGGGTAGGGAAGTCAACAGGAGGGAGGAGTTCCAACTGGTAGCAGCTCCACACCTGCAGCACATGCTGCTCTGAAAACCAGGTTAAGGAAACAGTGGGAAGCTTTGTGGACCAGACTCTGAAGCTCCTTCTAAAAATCACACAACCTGAAGAAAAGGGCAGGCTGTTCCACACCTCTCACCAAATAGTGTCTCACCTGCCTGTTGTAAATTTGTTTGGGCTTGCAGGCAAGGGGTTACCAAATCCAAAATGCTGAGTCATGTGCAGTGACTAGAGCCTGGGTTTTTTTTAGCAACCAACAATTCTCGGTGTTTTTTTAGCTTTGAATGCAAGCAAACTGTCAGGTGAGCTAATGGAGGGTGTCACTTGGCTACAGGGACACAAGGGACTATCCCTGTAACTCATCAGCTGGAGGACAAACCCCACCTGGCAACCCCAGCCGTGCTCCAGTGTCACTACAAGGGCCCCACCTTGCAAAGGGACCACATCAACACCCCCTCTGAGGGGCACCCACGCCTCCCGTCACACAGAGGACACCCAGGCCAGCAACTGCCCTCGGGCACCCTCACAAACACATCTCCTCTCTCCAAACACTCCACTGGATCCATCTCCTTTCCTCCCTGAAGAGCTGGCAGGGAACTGCAGCCAACAGCAGCCGTGCAGGGGGCTGGGGGACGTGCTGCTCCGGGCTCCCTGCCATTCCCTAGGAAAGGCGTCATGGAAGATTATCCTCCTGCCAGCGAGGCAGGGCCTGGCAGCTACTCAGCCTTCAGCCCACAGAGCAATCTCTATCAGCCTGCCCTCAGGCACAGCATTTTCTCTCTTCCCTGGCTCAGAAAGAGACAAACTCTTTTTCTCCCTTAGCTCCTCTTAGCCTTTCCTGAAAGGAGGGAACTCATTCCCTGGAATTAGTTGCTCAAAGTGACTTCCGAGATCGGGGTCGTTCCCACTTGTGCAAAGGCCAAACCCATCAGTCTACCTGATGAGGAAGATGCTGATGAGGCTTCTTCTGTCTTGGTGAACTCCTCTGCCTCACTGCTGGTTTCTTCTCTGGATATGCTCATGGCTGTCATCTGATGGGTCACAGGAGTCTGAGCACTGGGATTATTTGCAACAAACAAACCACAGAGCAAACACAAGCATTTTATTTTGATGGACAGTTACGTGGGAAGAGAACTTCAGCCCACCAAGTTAATTTCATTATACTCAGAGGTAGCTCAGGAGGACAGCAGGCCAGTTCCCCTTGAGATTTGTGATCAAAGCTCTGCAGACACAAATGGAACGAGTCTGTGATGTTCTCAGTTTCCTTTTCCACCCAATTATATCTCAAAGCCAAGGCGACAGCCCATCCAAACAAGCCCAGGGACAGGGAAACAGCACGATGAGTCAGGGCTGCCATGCAATGCAGTCCTACCTTCCTTCCTATCAAACGTGTGAGAGATCCCTAATCCTGCTGTTGCAGCTCCCAGACTGGATCAGCACCAGGGGCTTCCACCTGCAGCTGAGTTGAAAACCAACAGCCTGGCACAGCTAGTGATGCTGGTTCCAAAACAACTAGGATGTTGCTTTGTTTACCAGAGGTTTTAATTTACTACTGACCCTCTGCCACCTGATTCTGCACCACCAGGGCCATCTCTGCCTTCCAGATAACCCAGGGTCACAACGCTCCGTGTTTAATCCAGCTTGCTTTACAGATCCCCTTGTGTACATGAAGGAGAGTCCACCCCTGGTGTCCTGGGCTGGTTTTCACAGGAGGATTCCCCCACCACAGGCTGTGCCCCTCAAGACTGTGCCCCCACCTGGCTTTTGCATCCTCAGGCGTGGAGTCTCCCTCTGCGCGCTGCCCGGCGACCGAGTCGGCAGCCATGGGGCTGCTGGTGGCACCACTGGGGGCTACAAGGCAAGATCAAACTCATCACAATGTCAGCAACTTCCTCGGGGCCCTGACAGCCAAGGAGTAAACAGGATGAGCACTTTCAGCAGGCTGGAACCTCCTGCTCCCTCCACATTTGTGCATAGGGGACAACTGATGGGGTTGGACAGACCCCAGCATGACCCAGAGCAGCTGTTGGATTAGGCATGACTGCAGAGATCCCTTTAGAGTAGGCACAAGTCTTTTGATCAGGATCCCCCTGAAATGAGCTGCCCATCTTCCCAAGGACTGCAGGCCTCGTTTTTGAATTCCTGTTCAGCTCCCCAGAACCTCCCAACTCCCTTTTGAAGGATGTGGGTTTATTCACAGGAGTTCTGTGCTGAATTCCTTCCATGACCAGGTGGTACCATCTGGTAAAACCTGCCTTCAGTCACCTGTGGCACCTCCATCATTCTTTGATTTCCCTTCTCTTCCTCAGCATTGCAAAGCCACATAAATATCCTCCTGTCAGTAGAAAGGAAAGTGCTGCAGCTACCAACATACCTGGAAACCCAACTTGGCAACTTCTCCAAGCTATGAGAACCAGCTCCTCATCTGCTGGGAGGAAGTGACTCCAAAAGAAACATGTTGGTTTCCACCAGCTGAGGATCTAAGTCAGGGTCTTTAGAAAAACCCTTTGTCAGGAAGAGTCCTGGTCACAATACGTATTTTGGGGGTGGGTAATTCAAGGAAAAGTGATTATCCCACTCAGGAATAAAACTGCAAGAGGTCTCCAGGTGTTCCTCACTGGTCTTGCAAAGCCTGGGCACGGAGCATCTGCACAAACTCTCAGCAGAAGAAAATCCTGCTGATGAGTGAAAAGAGCCTCCATCCTGTGCCTCTCACTGCCCCCCAGCTCACTGATGTGTCTTTTTCTTTCCCTGCTTTTGGATTGTCAGCCCTGTTTAAGGTAAGAAAAATCATGCACACCCAAAAGGCCAAATTCTTCCCCAATTAGATTTCATTTCAGGGATCTGTGGTGGATCCCAGCAGCACCTAACTCAGGGAGCAGGTAATGGCCACAACGTTGGGCAGCTGGTCAGCACTGGTGAGGTTTTAGATTTTACTGGAAGGTGCTGACTGGGATGGGACTTCACAAACAGCTGGGATTGGGAAGAAAACAACTGACCCCTCAGAGGGGACAGAAGAGGTCCAGAGAGGTCAGGAGAGCTCCAAAGCTAAGGTCTTTGATTTAGAGGCTCGAGTCTTCATGAAAAGGGGATGATAGTTTTCCAGGAGGAACTAAACCTGCTGGTGGCCAGTACCAGTACCATGCTCTGTCCCAGCTGCTTAAGGCACATGTTTAGGATGGATTTAATGGATAAAAAAAACCCTCTACCTGGGGGGCTGAGCCGGTCACTGCTCTGCTGCCTCTGCAGAAACTCCTTATAGCAAACAGAGCACATCCCGTTGGTGCGGGGGCTGCCATAAAACCCACAGCCCGTGGTGCAGAGCAGGGGCACCTGGGTCTGGTTGGTCTCCTGAGCCATCCTCTCTCCTCCAAGGCCCCAGGCTACAAACAGGAAGAAAAAAAAATGAGACAGCTGTTAGGGCCTGAACTCTCCTTGGTCGAAGGTTGCAGCTGATCAGGAAAGAGCACAAAGGATCCCAAGAGAATCCAGCACGTGCACAACAACACGATCCTCTGAGCAAGGGGCACCCAGGGCTCGGAGGCAGCCACAGGATTTTTTGTGCCTAGGTTAGACACTAGGAGGAAATTCTTCACTCTGAGGGTGGTGAGACCCTGGGACAGGTTGCCCAGGGAAGCTGTGGCTGCCCCATCCCTGGCAGTGTTGAAGGGCAGGTTGGATGGGGCTTGGAGCAGCCTGGGATGGTGGGAGGTGTCCCTGCTCGTGCAGGGGGGTTGGATCTAGATGGTCTTTAAGGTTTCTCAACCCCAAACCATCCCATGATTCTATGATACCTGGGACTTTGAGCCACCCACAGCTCAGCTGCCCGGAAATGGGCTGAAACACTGACAGGAACCAGCCTCACTACCCCCTCCTGGCACCACGAGGCTCCCCAGACTCCCAGTGAAAAACACACGTGGAAAACCTTAAATGATCCACTCTCCAAAAGCATCCAGAAATGACACCACAGCACAACTGATGACTCCTGCAAACACTGACACACACCCAATGCCATCAAACCCCCAGCCCAATCGGTTACACTTGACACTCAGCAGCATTTGCTTTCATTTTGAGCTCGATTTACTTCTTTAGTTTTCAGGAAGATGATGTAAGGAGATGCAAAAAGGACCCACTGACTCCCAGGTCTGACATACTCATGTACTTCCTGACAACATGCTGGTGAAAAAAGGAAATGTTACCATAGTTAGGCTGGAAATAAGGTTTATTTCCAGCAACAAGATGCAATTCCAGGACACCTTCCCAGGGGAAAAGCTACTTTTAAAATCAATCCTAAGAATTTCTCTCTGAGTCACAATCCTGGGAACCCCTGGTCCCTTCCAGCCACGCATGGTGTGATTTACACCCCTTTAGACCAGAACCATAACCAGTAACTCCCAGTAATAACCACTACCAACTCAGATGGGTGCAAACAATGCGGATGTTGCAGAAGACACTGGTGGGACCCTTTGGACACAAAGGCACAAGACTGGTACCAGGAGCCTCCCCTTCTCCCAGCGTGGCAGATGCACAAAGTACCCACCACTTCACTTCCACCTCTTCCTTTCACGCTCCCAACAAAACCCGCTTCACCAAGGGAACAAAACAACAGCAACAAGAAACAATTACCCTCCTCGAAGCGATCCCGTGGGATGGGAAGCGGATCAGCTCTGGTTTATTCCTCCTTGTCCTCAGCTGGAATCTCCACTCTGCTCTCGGGGCTCTCCTTGCAGAGCTCAGCCCGTCCTTCCCATTCCCAGACCAGGAATCTTTCCCGGCCCAGACCCACCGCTTCTTGGGCACCAGCAGCGCTGGATCCTCCCGGGATCGGCGCTGGATCCTCCCGGGATCGGCCCCGGAGGTGACCGGACGGTGCTCGCTGCCCTGCACGGGCAGATTTTCACGAGTTGCTTCTGATTTGGAGCGTCCCTGGACAGAGAAAGCGACGGCTGCTGCGACTCGGGAGGAGTTGGTTTCTCCCCCCACCCCCCCAAGGAAACAGCCCTTTCTTCAACCCGGCCCGAAGGGCAGCGGGAGCCGAGCAGCTTTAGCAGAAAAACCAGCTGAAATGGCTGAAACGGAGC
>NW_009953578.1:39965-41119 GCF_000747805.2 Chaetura pelagica | reverse complement strand
CTTGTAGGGGGGGGGGGGTGTGTAGGTGAGCTCTGGCCATAGCGGCTTGGGCTGAGACCCCCTTGGCTGCAGGGACCAGAGGACGGGCACGTCCCGCCTATAGCTGAGGGAACTGAGACCCTCCTGTAGGTATCAGGGGGGGAAGCAGCCAGACCCCACTATAGGAGCTGGGACACAGCTGGGCCCAGGCTGGAGGGGAGGGGTTGAGACCCCTGTCCCCACAAGCTATAGAGGCTGGGACATAGATACTCCTTGACTACAGGGGAGGGAGCGGGGACCTTCCTCCCCAGCTATGGGGGCTGAGGCACCACCGGGACCCAGCCATGGGGGATGTGAGTGGGGACCATAAAATCCCAGCCTGGTTTGGGTTGGAGGGACCTTCCAGACCATCCAGTCCCAACCCCCTGCATGGGCAGGGACACCTCCCACCAGCCCAGGTTGCTCCAAGCTCCACCACCTCCCTCGCCCTACAAAAATGGCTACAAAAAATCTTGGGGTGTTGGTCATAAGCCCTGGGCAGGGTTTGTGCTTGGGTTTGGTTCATGGCAGCAGCACAGGCAGGGATCTGCTCTCAGGGGGCTTTTCAGGGTCAGTTTCAGCTGCTCAAAGGTATTTCCTACGGTGACAGGCTGGGAGAGTTGGGGTGTTCAGCCTGGAGAAGAGAAGGCTCCAGGGAGACCTTAGAGCAGCTTCCAGGGCCTGAAGGGGCTCCAGGAAAGCTGGGGAGGGACTTGGGACAAGGGCAGGGAGGGAGAGGACAAGGGGGGATGGATGAAAACTGGCAGAGGGAGATTGAGGTGAGACATGAGGAGGGAATTGTGGAGTGTGAGGGTGGTGAGAGCCTGGCCCAGGTTGCCCAGGGCAGCTGTGGGTGCCCCATCCCTGGCAGTGTTGAAGGGCAGGTTGGATGGGGCTTGGAGCAGCCTGGGCTGGTGGGAGGTGTCCCTGCCCATGCAGGGGGTTGGGACTGGATGATCTTTGAGGTCCCTCCAACCCAAACCAGTCTGTGGTGTTTCCCTGTCGGTGCAGTTTCATTTATTTGCAGCGGGAACTGAGCTGTTCTGAGGGGCTGGGCAGGTCGGTCCGCGATCACTCCCCGGCCCGTGGCCACCAGGTGGCACCAGGTCCCCACGGAAGGTGGGCTCACCTCCCCC
>NW_009953578.1:32772-38972 GCF_000747805.2 Chaetura pelagica | reverse complement strand
GGGGGTTCATCTCCCCCCGCCCGCCCCGCAGCCCAGAGGTGCTTCCATTGGGCTGAGCCCAGGGTGGCTCTGGGGGGGGCTGACAAAGCTCTGCTCCCCCCCCCCCCAAGAGGAGCCACGGGACCTTGGGTGTGTTTCCCATCCTCAGGGTCCCCTATAAAATGTTTTCTCCCCCCCCCATGCCCGTCCCTCCTCCTCTCTCCTCCCCCTGCTGCCCCAGCACCCCAGGGCTCTCCCGAGCTGCCAGCTGGATGTTTGCCCTGTGGCCAGTTGGGTTTTCTGCTCTTGCAGGATGAGTGTTGGGGTCACGGAGCTCTGAATGACATGATTTACATCCCGTTGGTATTTGGGAGCACCACAGATGCCAGCAGGGACTGGACCCCTGGCCCAAAATACCAGTGCAGGAATGTGGATGACATGTTAGGGCAACGGAGATGATCCAAGGGCTGGAGCAGCTCTGCTCTGGAGCCAGGCTGGGAGAGTTGGGGTGTTCAGCCTGGAGAAGAGAAGGCTCCAGGGAGACCTGAGAGCACCTTCCAGTGCCTGAAGGGGCTCCAGGAAAGCTGGGGAGGGACTTGGGACAAGGGCAGGGAGGGAGAGGACAAGGGGGGATGGATGAAAAGTGGCAGAGGGAGATTGAGGTGAGACATGAGGAGGGAATTGTGGAGTGTGAGGGTGGTGAGAGCCTGGCCCAGGTTGCCCAGGGAAGCTGTGGCTGCCCCATCCCTGGCAGTGTTGAAGGGCAGGTTGGATGGGGCTTGGAGCAGCCTGGGCTGGTGGGAGGTGTCCCTGCCCATGCAGGGGGTTGGCTCTGGGTGGTCTTCAAAGTCCCTTCCCATCCAAACCAGTCTGGAATTCAGTGATGACTCTATGATTCTCCAGCAGCTGCCCCAGGAGATGCTCCCAGAGTGGTGAGGAAGGAAGGAGAGCAGGTCCTCAAGTCCTATTGCCTGGGAGGGACTTCAGATGGAAGGCTGACAGTGACAGGAGCCCTGTGTCCCCCCCCCTCCCACCCACCCTCCTCCAGCAGCTCAGGACCCCCAGGTTGGCTCCTGGAGGTTGGACCCCAGCGTGGCTCTCACCATGGATCATCCATCACCTCTGCCCCAGAGGAGGAGCAGGACCTGATTCCCACCACCCTTCCCCACCACCCAACCATGGCCACCCTCTTGTGTCCCCCCCCTGCACCCAACCCTGCTCCAACCTGCCCAGCTCACACCTTGACCCAGCGCCCCGTGACACACATCTGGGGCTGAGGAGAAGCTGCCGAGGGGTGGAAGGAAAAAAAAAACCCTTTGAACAAGCTCAGTGGGTTAGAAACCCCCTTGAAATGACCACCTTCTCCTTGTCTGCTGCACACAAAGGACTCTCCAGGGAGCTGGGCATGTTCCTGCCAAACCAGGGAGCCGAGAGGGAAGGGCGGATGCGGGAGCCCTTTCAGCCCCTGCTCTTTGGTTGCAAACTGCTTAATTTCCTGAACAGAAGGATATTTTTGTTGTGGTGGTGGTTGTTTGGATGGAAGGAGGGCACTTTTTGGGGATGGTACGATCCCAGGGCTATTCATCCGTCGCCACAGCAACCAGCTCCATCAATGGCCATCCAGAGATTGCGGATGATTAGAGACAACATGTGAAAGGTGGAAGACGCTGGGCACCTCACAAACCTCATCTTCCCAAATGACTTGAATTACCCTCATTATTTCTCCCCTGCCAATTCTCTCCCTGGTCGGCGGGAGACGTCGCTGTTATATAAACACGGGAAGAGCCGAGTTATGAGAGAGGGCAGAGGAGAAGGGAATGGTCCCTTCTGGTGGGGTACTGACCTGGAAAGCTCCTGACATGGAGGATGAAACCCTCTGAGATCCTCAGGGAGCTGCAAACCTCTTCCTGTGCCCAGGGTCAGCATGGCTCAGGGCTGCAGAGGAGCATGGTTGAGCTTTGGGGTGAAGTGGCCCTGACTTCTGCTTGTCCCTGGTCCTGCAGGACCTGGCACCCTCCTGCAGGACCCGGCACCCTCCTGCAGGAGGGTCCCAGATCCTGCAGGAGGGTCCTAGGTCCTGCAGGAGGGTGCCAGGTCCTGCAGGAGGGTCCCAGATCCTGCAGGAGGGTCCTAGGTCCTGCAGGAGGGTGCCAGGTCCTGCAGGAGGGTCCCAGATCCTGCAGGAGGGTCCTAGGTCCTGCAGGAGGGTGCCAGGTCCTGCAGGAGGGTCCCAGATCCTGCAGGAGGGTCCTAGGTCCTGCAGGAGGGTGCCAGGTCCTGCAGGAGGGTCCCAGATCCTGCAGGAGGGTCCTAGGTCCTGCAGGAGGGTGCCAGGTCCTGCAGGAGGGTCCCAGATCCTGCAGGAGGGTCCTAGGTCCTGCAGGAGGGTGCCAGGTCCTGCAGGAGGGTCCCAGATCCTGCAGGAGGGTCCTAGGTCCTGCAGGAGGGTGCCAGGTCCTGCAGGAGGGTCCCAGATCCTGCAGGAGGGTCCTAGGTCCTGCAGGAGGGTGCCAGGTCCTGCAGGAGGGTCCCAGATCCTGCAGGAGGGTCCTAGGTCCTGCAGGAGGGTGCCAGGTCCTGCAGGAGGGTCCCAGATCCTGCAGGAGGGTCCTAGGTCCTGCAGGAGGGTGCCAGGTCCTGCAGGAGGGTCCCAGATCCTGCAGGAGGGTCCTAGGTCCTGCAGGAGGGTGCCAGGTCCTGCAGGAGGGTCCCAGATCCTGCAGGAGGGTCCTAGGTCCTGCAGGAGGGTGCCAGGTCCTGCAGGAGGGTCCCAGATCCTGCAGGAGGGTCCTAGGTCCTGCAGGAGGGTGCCAGGTCCTGCAGGAGGGTCCCAGATCCTGCAGGAGGGTCCTAGGTCCTGCAGGAGGGTGCCAGGTCCTGCAGGAGGGTCCCAGATCCTGCAGGAGGGTCCTAGGTCCTGCAGGAGGGTGCCAGGTCCTGCAGGAGGGTCCCAGATCCTGCAGGAGGGTCCTAGGTCCTGCAGGAGGGTGCCAGGTCCTGCAGGAGGGTCCCAGATCCTGCAGGAGGGTCCTAGGTCCTGCAGGAGGGTGCCAGGTCCTGCAGGAGGGTCCCAGATCCTGCAGGAGGGTCCTAGGTCCTGCAGGAGGGTGCCAGGTCCTGCAGGAGGGTCCCAGATCCTGCAGGAGGGTCCTAGGTCCTGCAGGAGGGTGCCAGGTCCTGCAGGAGGGTCCCAGATCCTGCAGGAGGGTCCTAGGTCCTGCAGGAGGGTGCCAGGTCCTGCAGGAGGGTCCCAGATCCTGCAGGAGGGTCCTAGGTCCTGCAGGAGGGTGCCAGGTCCTGCAGGAGGGTCCCAGGTCCTGCAGGACCTGGCAACCTCCTGCAGCTCTGCCCAGAGCTGTGCTCCTTCCCAAGGGTATGACACGGAGCTTCCAGTTGGTTTGCTCTTGAAGATGTTCAAGGCCCCAGTCCATCATCACTGCCTGTTTTGGGGGGAAACCAGAAGGAAACAGGTCACTGGAGCCTGATGAAGGGATGGTGTGTCCCAGCAGAGGGGTAAGGGTGTTGGTGGGGCTGTGCTGAAGTGTAACAGCCCTGAAAGTTTAATGCCCACCTGCAATATTCATGGTGCTTCCAAGGGCCAAGCAGGAATTGTGCTGAAGGGTCTGAATATTTCATGAGTGCTGGGATTTCCAGGAGGGTTTCCTCCACTGCTTCCCTACCCTGCCATCAACTCGGAGCTGCCCAGTATGGGAAAAGGGGCATAACATCCCAATTTGCAGCCAAAGAGTCCCACAAAAATAATCCAGGGTTGTTTCAACCCCTGTGTGGAGTGGGAGGAGTGGATGTGTCCTTCTGGGCATCAATCTGCTCTGGGGGGAATGGGAGACCTCAGCTGGGGGGCTGAGGGTCTCCAGGACAACCTTTGGTGAGTGTCCCCCACCCTGGGCCCCAAAGCAGGTGCTCCCCCTGGGCTGGCCTGTCCTGGGGCCACCCTGGGGGATGGGGACAGCAGCTGTCCCCACTGCTGTCCTCCTCAGTCACTGCAGGGCTGTGCCCCACACTGGAAGCCCCTCTCCCAGGGATGTGTGGTGCCATGGGAGGTGGCAGCAGCTGGGGTGGCTGGGATCCAGGCCAGGTCCCTGTTGGTGCATCCCCACTGTGATCCAGGGTGCTGGCAGCTGGGCCCTGATCTGAATTACCAGTCCAGGTGATCCCCAGACTGGTGGGGAAGGTGGCCACCCTGAAGGTGGCTGTCCTTGGGACAGAGGGTGACCCCAAGGATGGACCCTGTGCTGTGTTTTGACCCCACACTCCTCTGCTGCCACTGCAGAGCTGCCACTGTCCCCCTGCCACAGTGTCACCTTGTTTGTGAGATGCTGACACCTCCAAGCTGGGACATTCATGCCCTTGCAGGGGCCACGTGCTGGGTCCTGGTTACAGGGCTCATCCTCCTGCCATCAGTCCCCACTGTGTCCCAGGTCCCTTCATTTGGGGAGCACCCCCTAGGCCAGAATGGTCACCCCAAACTCTCACCTGCCCTCAGCTCCCCACTTGGGTCCCCTCTGCTCCTCAGCCCCATGGGGACAATGGCCCAAATTGAGCCAGGCCCTTTGCAGGGACCCCTGGCTCTGGATCAGCCTCAACTGGAGCCAATGAATAACAGCAGGAGAGGGGACCAACAAGGGAAGTGGCTGGTGCTGCAGCTGGGGCCAGGGACATCCAGGCTGGGGTCCCTCCTGGCACCCTGGGGGCCCATGGAGCAACCTCTGGCACCTCCAGCACCAGCTCTCTGCTTTGTCCTGCACCCTCAGAGCAGGAGAGTGGGAGATGCTGGGGGCAGGGACACCCAGGCTGGGGTCCCTCTTGTCACCCTGGGGTCCCTCCTGTTGGAGCCCCTTTCTGGCCCCACCACCACCAGCTCTTTCCTCCCGTCCTGCCCCCTGAGATGCAGGAGGGTGTGAGATGCAGGTGCCAGGTCCCTCGGGGTGCCCATCACCTGGAGGTGACAACCCAAGGTGGGGAGGGGGGGGGAACCTCCCGCAGCCCCCCCGGGGGCCGCACGGGTGACGAGGACAAGAGCAGCGGGTCGGGGAGCTCCGAGGGCCGGGGAGAAGGAGTTAATTCCTCCACCGCGAAGCTCTTTGCCCCGGCGTTTCGTCTCTAATGGAAGAGTCGTGTCGGATTAGCGGGCGAGGATGGCAAGCAGTGGGGTGTCCATGGCAAGCAGCGGGGTGTCCATGGCAAGCAGCAGGGTGCCCATGGCAAGCAGTGGGGTGTCCATGGCAAGCAGCGGGGTGTCCATGGCAAGCAGCAGGGTGCCCATGGCAAGCAGTGGGGTGTCCATGGCAAGCAGCGGGGTGTCCATGGCAAGCAGCAGGGTGCCCATGGCAAGCAGTGGGGTGTCCATGGCAAGCAGCGGGGTGTCCATGGCAAGCAGCAGGGTGCCCATGGCAAGCAGTGGGGTGTCCATGGCAAGCAGCGGGGTGTCCATGGCAAGCAGCAGGGTGCCCATGGCAAGCAGTGGGGTGTCCATGGCAAGCAGCGGGGTGTCCATGGCAAGCAGCAGGGTGCCCATGGCAAGCAGTGGGGTGTCCATGGCAAGCAGCGGGGTGTCCATGGCAAGCAGCAGGGTGCCCATGGCAAGCAGTGGGGTGTCCATGGCAAGCAGCGGGGTGTCCATGGCAAGCAGCAGGGTGCCCATGGCAAGCAGTGGGGTGTCCATGGCAAGCAGCGGGGTGTCCATGGCAAGCAGCAGGGTGCCCATGGCAAGCAGTGGGGTGTCCATGGCAAGCAGCGGGGTGTCCATGGCAAGCAGCAGGGTGCCCATGGCAAGCAGTGGGGTGTCCATGGCAAGCAGCGGGGTGTCCATGGCAAGCAGCAGGGTGCCCATGGCAAGCAGTGGGGTGTCCATGGCAAGCAGCGGGGTGTCCATGGCAAGCAGCAGGGTGCCCATGGCAAGCAGTGGGGTGTCCATGGCAAGCAGCGGGGTGTCCATGGCAAGCAGCAGGGTGCCCATGGCAAGCAGTGGGGTGTCCATGGCAAGCAGCGGGGTGTCCATGGCAAGCAGCAGGGTGCCCATGGCAAGCAGTGGGGTGTCCATGGCAAGCAGCGGGGTGTCCATGGCAAGCAGCAGGGTGCCCATGGCAAGCAGTGGGGTGTCCATGGCAAGCAGCGGGGTGTCCATGGCAAGCAGCAGGGTGCCCATGGCAAGCAGTGGGGTGTCCATGGCAAGCAGTGGGGGTCCGGGGCAAGCAGGCGGG
>NW_009953578.1:31634-32526 GCF_000747805.2 Chaetura pelagica | reverse complement strand
GCCCATGGCAGGCAGCGGGGGTTCCATGGCAAGCAGTGGGGTGTCCATGGCAAGCAGTGGGGTGCCCATGGCAAGCAGCAGGGTGCCCATGGCAAGCAGTGGGGTTTCCACGGCAAGCAGTGGGGTGCCCATGGCAAGCAGTGGGGTGTCCATGGCAAGCAGTGGGGTGCCCATGGCAAGCAGTGGGGTGTCCACAGCTGCAACCCAACAGCTGAGGGTGAGCCCCCGAGCCTCCTTCTCTGCCCAGGCAGACCCTGCCATCCTGCTCATCCCTGCCTCTCTCTGTGCCTCAGTTTCCCTGCTGTACCCTGGGGACACACAGGGACCACAGCCAAGGGCAGGCTCAAGGAGCCCACTCTTTGTCCCCAAGGCAGCATCTCAGCATCCAGCCATGCAGCACCAACAGTATCTCAGGGATACTTTCCTTCTATTCCCAAGCAGCCTGGTGAAAATGGGGTTCAGAAGCAAGGCTCCCCCAGCCCCTCCCAGCCCCGTGGCCCTGGCGAGCAGTGGGGTCTCCACAGCTGCAACCCAATAGCCCAGGGGGAGCGATGCCCGGGCGCTGGGAAAGTGGGTCAGGCACATTGGACACCATGTGCTTCTCCTCCCCTTTCACGCTCCTTATCTCAGCCCTGATGGTAAATAAATCAGCCTGTCTCCCCAGCAACCCCACCGGCCGCCCAGCCCTGCTGGGAGCAGAGTCCAAGGTGAGCTGTGTGCTGGGAGCCAGGCCGGCCAGCTGGGACCCAGGGGATGAGCTGGAACCACCAAGCACCAGGAGCTGGGGCTGGGCAGCACCATCCTGAGCAGTGGGATGGTGGGTGGTGGGGGTGGGGAAGGTGGGAAGACCCTCCACGGGGTGATGTTGCCTCTGGGAAGGGCACGGAGCTTC
>NW_009953578.1:27550-31207 GCF_000747805.2 Chaetura pelagica | reverse complement strand
CCGTGGCAAGCAGGAGGGTGCCCATGGCAAGCAGTGGGGTGTCCATGGCAAGCAGTGGGTGTCCGTGGCAAGCAGTGGGTGCCCGTGGCAAGCAGTGGGTGTCCGTGGCAAGCAGTGGGGTGTCCATGGCAAGCAGTGGGGTGTCCATGGCAATCAGCAGGGTGCCCATGGCAAGCAGCAGGGTGCCCATGGCAAGCAGTGGGGTGTCCATGGCAAGCAGTGGGGTGCCCATGGCAAGTAGTGAGTGCCCATGGCAAGCAGAGGGTGGCCCTCGCAAGCCGGGGTGCAAGGCAGTGGGTGTCCATGGCAAGCAGCGGGGTGCCCATGGCAAGGAGCAGGGTGCCCATGGCAAGCAGTGGGGTGCCCATGGCAAGCAGCAGGGTGCCCATGGCAAGCAGTGGGGTTTCCACGGCAAGCAGTGGGGTGCCCATGGCAAGCAGTGGGGTGTCCACAGCTGCAACCCAACAGCTGAGGGTGAGCCCCCGACCCTCCTTCTCTGCCCAGGCAGACCCTGCCCTCCTGTCCTGCTCATCCCTGCCTCTCTCCGTGCCTCAGTTTCCCTGCTGTACCCTGGGGACACACAGGGACCACAGCCAAGGGCAGGCTCAAGGAGCCCACTCTTTGTCCCCAAGGCAGCATCTCAGCATCCAGCCATGCAGCACCAACAGTATCTCAGGGATACTTTCCTTCTATTCCCAAGCAGCCTGGTGAAAATGGGGTTCAGAAGCAAGGCCCCCCCAGCCCCTCCCAGCCCCGTGGCCCTGGCGAGCAGTGGGGTCTCCACAGCTGCAACCCAATAGCCCAGGGGGAGCGATGCCCGGGCGCTGGGAAAGTGGGTCAGGCACATTGGACACCATGTGCTTCTCCTCCCCTTTCACGCTCCTTATCTCAGCCCTGATGGTAAATAAATCAGCTTCTCTCCCCAGCAACCCCACCGGCCGCCCAGCCCTGCTGGGAGCAGAGTCCAAGGTGAGCTGTGTGCTGGGAGCCAGGCCGGCCAGCTGGGACCCAGGGGATGAGCTGGAACCACCAAGCACCAGGAGCTGGGGCTGGGCAGCACCATCCTGAGCAGTGGGATGGTGGGTGGTGGGGGTGGGGAAGGTGGGAAGACCCTCCACGGTGTGATGTTGCCTCTGAGAAGGGCACTGAGTTTCCCTCCCCTCCTCCTGCAGGGCGTGAGGTGGGAAAATCCTGGAAAAGGGGAATATTGGCCGCCAAAAACGCACAGCAAGGGGACACCTCCAGGCTGAACGTGCCTCCAAACTGGTCTCCTCCAGGTCCCCAGCAGCAGGAGCAATCCTGACCCAGTGACCCACAAAAAAAAGAGGCATCCCAGAGGGGCTGCACCCACTGCCATCCGGCTGAGCACCCTCCCCCTCCCCAGGTAACCCCATGGGCAGAGCTGGGAGCCCCTGCCCCCCCCCTCCCAGCTGCTTCAATCAAGCAGATCCTTTTTGTTTTGTGCTTTCCTAGCGTTTAATTCTCCTCTCCTCACTTGCACTGCAGGGGCAGCGGCTAAACCCGGGGCTTTGCTAAGCTGGGATCGTGTTACAGGAACCGAGAGGAAGAGTTTCTGGTGCTAAGCTGCTTGAGGTAACAGAGATGGACTTAAGGAAACTGCTCCCATCGCGATATTATTGCCCCAAAGCACCCAGCCCGGGGGGGAAGGCAACCAGGGATGTGGGGAAGAGCCCTGGGCTGGTTTCCCTCGGGATGCTGCAACCCCCTCGGAGGGCATCCCTGAGACCACCCAGCGAGTTCCCACGGGGCTGGGAACCCCCAGCAGGGACCTGGAGCAGCTCGCGTGGGGCTGGGTGGTGGGTGGCTCACCTGGGCTTTGCTTGTATTAAAAGCTAAGTCCTCCGGCAGGGTTTTTTCCAGGGCAGCAGCCAAAAAGGTGCTTACGGGGCCGAGGCGGGGCCCTGCCAAGCCCTAATTAGAGCCGCTCAGCGGTGCAGCGCGTTAATGCTCAACCTTTCGCCTCTGGGGGCCGGGATTGAAGCCGCAGTGAAACCGCCCCAGGGACGTGAGGGCCGGGGCTGGGATGTTTGAATGAGAGGGGGGTTGGAAAAAAACCTCCCTTCCCTCCCCAGGCTTCGGCAGAGCTGCCAAGATCCCCCCCCCCAACCCCCAGCCCGTCTTGGTGGCCCCAGAGAGGGTCCCACGCAGGGGGAGGAACCAGAGCTTTCCTCTCCCCTGCTCTTTCTCTCTGCATTAACACTTTAACTTTGGCCAAGAGCTTTTCCCACTGACCTACTGATCTTTCCTATTTTGGTCCCTAGAATTAAGAGATTGCTGGGATTAACTTGTGCTAAAGCCTCCAGATCGGCTCTGGGGGGGGTGCCCAGGTGGGGGTGCAGTGGGCAGCCAGGGGCACCAGGGAAGGAAACCAGGGGGTGGCTGATGGCTCTGGGGTGGGTGGGAGGGGGCAGCACCCCATGTTCCAGCAGCTCAGCTGCTCTTGGCACCTGCTTCTCGAATCTTGGGCTCAGTTCTGGGCCCCTCAGCACAGGAAGGGCCTTGAGGGGCTGGAGAGTGTCCAGGGAAGGGCAGTGGGGCTGGGGAAGGGGCTGGAGCACAAGTGTGAGCAGGAGCAGCTGAGGGAGCTGGGGGTTCAGCCTGGAGACAAGGAGCTGAGGGGAGACCTGCTGGCTCTGCAGCTGCTGAGAGGAGGTTGGAGCCAGGGGGGTCGGGCTCTGCTCAATTCCTTCCCCAAAAGGGCTGTCAGGCTCTGGCCCAGGCTGCCCAGGGCAGGGGGGGAGTCCCCATCCCTGGAGGGATTTCAAAGCCTGTAGATGTGGTGCTGAGGGACACGGGGCAGGGGTGGCCTTGGGAGGGCTGGGTGAGCAGTTGGACTTGATGATCTTGAAGGTCTTTTCCAACCCAAACTATCTGATGATTCTAAGATTCCTCCCTCCTCAGGATTTTGGAGCTGCTGCAATCAGGACTGAGCAGGTCCCAAGTGATGGGGAGGGTGAGGATGTGCAGGAGCCCCCCAGGGATGGATGGGTGCTTTGAGAACCACCCTTGACCCAGCATGTCCAGTGCTGCCCAGCAGCAGCCATGCCCAACTGGGCAGCCAGGACAGGGCCCTTGGCCACCACTGGCCACCAGTCCCTGGTCCAGTGTCCCACAGCCATCCCTGCAAAGGCCTAGAGAGGGGTTGCTCCCCAGCCCCCTTGGCCCCCAGGGTGTCACCTCACTGTCACTGGGCCCCCAAAATCCTCTGTGTCAGCATCAAAGAGGGATCTGCCCACCATCTTGGGTATGTTTTTTGCAGTATATCCACAATATTCTCACTTAGGGGAGGAACAAATGTTCCCCAGATATCCCTTTTCCACTCCTGTATGGAAACTGCCCCCAGAGATGAGCTGCCTGGAGGGACACCCCTGGTGACTCCTCATCCCACCTCCCTGCCTTAGCCCAAGGGACCGTGTCCCCCCTGTGTGCCCCATGTCCCCTCCATGTTCCCTGTGTCCCCTCCATGTGCCCTGTGTCCCCTTTGTGTGTGCCATGTCCCCCCTCACGTGCCTCATATCCCCCCCCGTGTGCCCCATGTCCCCTCCATGTTCCCTGTGTCCCCCCATGTGCCCCATGTCCCCTTTGTGTGTGCCATGTCCCCCCTCACATGCCCCATCTCCCCCCATCTCCCCCCCA
>NW_009953578.1:26415-27140 GCF_000747805.2 Chaetura pelagica | reverse complement strand
GCCCCGTGTCCCCCCCACATGCCCCGTGTCCCCCCCCACGTGCCCCGTGTCCCCCCCACTTCCCACCAGCTGATGCAGCATCACCCGAAACTTGGCAATTCGGTGGCTGGGAAGTTCAAAGGAAGGGAGGGAAAGGAAAAGGGGGGGGGAACAGGAATAACCCGGCTTGGAAGGTGCCTGGGGATTAACTCAAGGCCACGGTGAAGGCTCCGGGACTTTTACTGCAAAACCTCATTAAGGAGCGGGGGGGTAAGAGAGGGAGGGGCAGGGAAAGCTGCTGAGCGGGAGGGGAATGTTGGATTCAGCACAAACAAATGGGGGGGAAAAAAAGCCCCCTCGCGTCGTCCCCCCCCCTCGCGGATTTGACCCGTGTCGGGGGGGGGGGCGACGTGAAATGTGCCCCTTCCCTGTTTATCTCCCAGTGATGAGATCCGGGAGGTGCCCGGCAGAGCCGGCACTGCCGGGGGAAAAGCTGGGGTGGGGGGACACAGCCCTGCGAGCCCCCCCTTGTCCTGTGTCCCCCCCACACGCACCAGGCTGAGCCCCCCTGGACAGCGGGCAGCGAAGGGGAGGGCACTGGGGGTCCCAGCCCCCTCCTCCCAGCCCTGCTGTTTTGGCATCATTCGTGCAGCGAAGTGTGTCAGGGCTCAGCAGCCCCGGGGGTCGCTGCCTTTGCCCCTTCCCCCCGAGGTGGGGGGTGAGAAGGGCGGTGGGGTCGGTGGAGG
>NW_009953578.1:23332-24722 GCF_000747805.2 Chaetura pelagica | reverse complement strand
CAAGTGCCTCCTCACAGCCCCCCTGCTGCCCCCCCCTGCCAGGCCTGGCGCTGGGGGGAGACCCCCTCCCTGCCCCGGGGGCTGCCATGGGGCACAGCCCCACACCAGCACCCAAGGTTTGGGGGCAGTGACGTTGTAGCTGCCAGCACCAGATTCACCCAGTGACCTGCTTCCCGATGGGCAGCTCAGCCATTCCCGACGGGAAACTGAGTCACAGGGAGGGTAAGAGACCTGGCAGTGCCCACGGTGGGGACCTGGCTCTGCCCACCAGCCATGCCAGGGCTTGTGAGCACAGACCAGCCTGGCACAGCCCCCATGGGGGGCTTGGGGTCAGTGCCCAAGGCTTGGGGATGGGCTGGGGGTGCAGGAGGGGGTGATGGTGGCTGGAGATCCCCCTTTGGCAGGGTGGGGCGTGAGCAGGAGCAAACAGTGATTAGCTGAGGTGGTGTCATCCCAAATTCCTGCTCTTCTCTGGGCCAACCAGAGGCCAACTGGGCCGACCCGTGCTGGTGGTCACTGCTCCAGTGTGCCCTGGTGTCCATCCTGGCCCTGGCCATGAAGAGCCAGGTGAGCAGCCAGGCCATGGAGGAGGAGAAGGAAAGGACATGGGTGGTGGTGGATGGCAGAGTTTTTGACTCTCATCCTTTCCCAGTGGCCATCTCCTCTCCATGCCCCCAGTGCCCAGCAAGTCCAGCTGCCCAGCAGTGAGCCTGGCTCCAGCAGCTCCAGCTCCTGGGGACATCCCTGTCCCCTCCATGTCCCCCATGGCTGGGAATGGCTCCAGCAGCTCCAGCCCCTCCAGGCCCACAGTGTCCCCATCACTTGGGATGGTGCCAGTCAATGCCAGGGTTGGAATCTGCACAGACCAGCTGCGAATGGAGCAGCACCAGGCTCTGTGTCACCCCAGCGTGGAGGGGGAGATGGGTTTTGGGGTGACAGCTGGTGCTGCTGCATCCAAAACAGCCCTGGGCAGGGGGGGGTGATGCTGCTCTTCCCTCGGGAGCAAATATTACCCCAGGGGATCAACTGTCACCAGTGGCAGCTCCACCTTGGTTGTGGCTTTGCCAGGGGCCAGGACCCCAATTCCAACCTGGACAAAGGGCTCTGGGTGAATCTTGGGTCAAGCTACAAGCAGGTCCCGCTCTGGTTTCACCCCAGAACCCTGGGGCCGGGTCGTGTCCCCCCTCGCGTGGCAGGTCCCGCCGCCCGGGGCCGGAGGGGTTAAGCCGCGGGTGTCGGTGCGTGGGCCCGGCGTTGCTCACGGCAGGTGTGGTGCCACTTGTGTAACCTCATACTTTTGGGTTGTGCCGGGGCTCTCGGGGAGGATTTTGGCTCACGGTTCGGCCGTGACTGTCTCAGGAGCAGCAACCGGGGCCGCCCCGCAGCGACC
>NW_009953578.1:3310-4232 GCF_000747805.2 Chaetura pelagica | reverse complement strand
CCGGCTGCAGCAGCTCCTGCACCAGGGCAGAGCCACCAAGTGCCACCAAGGCTCAGCCCCCCCATGGGCCAGGGAGGGGGTCCCTGCCCCCCCAGCTCAGCCCGCAGCTTCAGGATGGGCTTTGGGTCGGAGCAGGGTTGGAGTTGCCCTTTCCAGCTGGGCTTAAATGGTTTAATGTGAGGGTTTGTGGGCCACGGTGCCCCCAGAAGGCACAAGCACGAGGGGCAGGGATGGGTCCTGGGAGGGGGCAGAGATGCCACCTGCGTGGTGGTGCCACCTCCATGCCCGTGGCTGATGCCATGTCCATGCCTGTGCTGTGTCACCAGTGGGTGCCACGCCCCACCTCCGTGGGGGATTCCATGCCCCACATCCATGTGGATGCCATGTTCCTGCCCACAGGAGGTGCCATGCTCATGTCCTTGGTGGGTGCCCTCTCTGCACCCAGCAGGTCTCCAGGTCAGTGCCACCATCTCCAGCACCCTGAGCACCTGCTGAGCACCACATCCCTGAGCCCTGGCCCATGACAGGGACCAACCACCTCCAGCCCTGTGATGTGGCACCCTGGGCACTCTGTGACCTGGCAGCACAAAACCCCTCCTGCTTTGCCCCACACCAGCACCTCGGGCGCTGCCCTGGGAGGTCTCTGTGCACGGTTCAGCCCCAGCATTTATGTGCAGCACGTTAGGGGGGCCAGGATACCACCCTGGGTCCCAAAGGCCTCTGCACATGGCAGTGTGAGGGACAGGGTGGGAATGGCTCCTGGACATCTCCAGAGCTTCCCACCACTTCCATCTCATGCTTCCCAGCTGCAGGTCTCCAGGTCCCCTCTGAGTGTGACACTGTGGGGCTGCTCAGGGCTCCCCAAACTCCCCACATCCCCCAGCACCGGGTGCCTGCATCTTCTCCAAGCCACCCCCACCCC
>NW_009953578.1:1461-2393 GCF_000747805.2 Chaetura pelagica | reverse complement strand
CTCCCGCCCCCCCGGGTGGGCTCAGCTCCTCCAGCTCCCCCTTCATTAGGAATAAAATTCTTGTTTATTTTGCTTCGCTTTCCGATGCCGGCTTAGACCCGCTCTTAAGCTTTTCCTCGCACTAAACCCCTTAATCTCCTCTTCAATATGTTGCTCTAACCAGGGCTGGATTTATTGTGCCGGTTTTTCCCCCCCTTTTCCCCCTCCCCGCCGCGGTTTGGGGGCAGTTTGGGGCCGGTGCAGCCGGACGGAGGTTTGTGAGGGGACAAGGGATTTGGGGTGCCCCTTAGCCGGGGAGAGAAATGAGCCGCGCCAGCGCCTGCCTGGTTTTTATCCCTTATTAGAGGGCGATTCCTACTTTTCAGCTCTCTGCTTTGCACAGCGGGCGGTTGGGAGGAGGAGGATGGCGGGAGGAAGGCTCCGGAGGGATGATGGTGACTTAGTGGTGGGGGTGACACTGGTAGGGGGAGGGGACTCAGGTCCCCCTTTGCTTGCTCCTGTGGGAGCTGCTGGGACCTGACACCCTGGGGTGGGGTTTTGATCCCCCTTTAAAGCAGTTTCCCATCATCACCCACCGTGCCCGAGCCCTTCAAACCCCCCCTCAGGCTTGACTTGAAGTTGTGCTCTTTGTGTCTTTAGGTGTGGTTTTGGGGTGCACATCTTTAGGTGTGGTTTTGGGGTGCACATCTTTAGGTGTGGTTTTGGGGTGCACATCTTCAGGTGTGTTACTTGAGGCGCACGCATTTAGGTGTATTATTGGGGTGCATGTATTTCAGGTGGGGGCCTGGGGGACAGATCCTATAACTGTGCTTTGAGGGCAAACATCCCTAGGGCTGTTCTCAGGGTACCTACAGCTTCGAGCTCCTCAAATCCCTTTCCCCCCCTCCCTGGCGCGGCCACAAGCGCTGCAGCTTTGCCCCCCACCGTCCTCT
>NW_009953578.1:0-268 GCF_000747805.2 Chaetura pelagica | reverse complement strand
CCCCGCTGCCGGCTGCCATTCCCAGGCTGGGAACACGCACCGTCCCGTGGGACAGGGGGAAAAACAGCACCTCGCTGGGGATGGGGGTGGCCGTGAAGCCGCCGGAGCTGTGGCCACGGGCAAAGGTGGCCGAGGGTGGCCCTGGGGCACGGGGACAGTGGGTCAGCCCTGTTCTGGTCCAAAGTTTCCAGGAAATCGCTGCTGATCAGTTAAGAAACCAGTTGCCACCTCCAGCGTCACAGCCTGACACTGTTTCCTTATTTTCCTT
>NW_009953577.1:506800-508120 GCF_000747805.2 Chaetura pelagica | reverse complement strand
GGACAGGGCTGGGGAAGGGGCCCTGCCCTGACTCCAGGGCGGGCAAGGGCTTTGGGAAGGCATGGAAGCCACAGGGACCTCAACATGCCCAGGGGCTTTTAAATTGGCCTAGGGGCTTTTTAATTTGCCAAGGGGCTTTTAAAATGCTGTGACACACCCTGATTCCAGGGGTCACCATGGCCAGGCCACCAGCAGGCACAAAGCCAGCAGGGCAGGAGGACAGGGCTGTGCAAAGGGCCTTCCCCTGCTTACAGGGTGGCCCGGGGGTCCAGCGAGCTCCCTTTCCCCCCCAGGGGCAGAGACAGTGGCTCTCACCCTCCTTACAGGGTTGCCACTCCCTCCAGGCAGCTAAAGGAGCAAGAGGGCAAAAAGCCAACACCAGCAAAGACCTAGCCCTGCTTACAGGGAGGTCGCCCAGCTAAAGCTGGCCAGGTCACCCCAAAGGTGCCCGCCAGGCTCTTACGTGACCGTTGCCCAGAGCGCCTTTCTCCCGCCCCCTTTTCAGCCCAGTGCTGCTCCTCTTCTTGCTGGCTCTTTCTTGCTGTCTTTCAGAATGAGTATTCTTTTTTCTTTAACGGATTCTGTCAAGGAAGGGGGACATATTTAAGTCTGGGTATTTACCAGTTATAACTGCTACTCCAAGTTCAAGGTTGAATCTAGTAGCTGCCCTCCTCTTATGCTCTTTGCTTCTGCCACATTACGCCCTATTGTTCCTTATTCCTCCTCCCTTTTCCCAGATGGATTACCTCTCCAGTCCTCCACCCCTTCCGTGTTCAAAAGCCTCTTACCGAACTCACCATCAGGTTATTCACTTCCTTCCTCCATAGAGATGATGTGCATTCATTTGTTGAGTGTGGGCTTCAGGACTCTAAAAAGAGAAAATTACATTGCTACTTTATAATTTGGATCTAACCCTATAAAGGAAGTTTTTTGTTTCATGAAAATCATTCTCTGTGACCTTCTTTTCATCTGTCTTACGTCTTTTTTTCCTCTAAGTTCGCCTAGATTTTCCCTCTACAGTGCTGCCTGCCTTCCATGAGAGACAGATATTCCCTCAGAAATGCTCATTTTTCTCCCCTGAATTACTCCAGATTCACCTCTCTAAAAGAGGATACTTTGTTTCACCTAAATTACCTCAGGTTTTATGAAAGATGCCACCTGAGTCCCGTCTAAGTTACTTTAGGATTTTTCACTCCAAAATACTGCCTGCCTTCTCTGAGAGTCATCAGGCTTTCCCTCATAAATGCTCATTTCTCCCTCACCCCTGCCCCCCCCCCACCCCCCAATTACTCCACATTCACCCCTCAAAAATAGAGACTT
>NW_009953577.1:491694-503271 GCF_000747805.2 Chaetura pelagica | reverse complement strand
CCAGACCCCCACACCCCCCTCCCAGACCCCCACAACCCCCCTCAGTGTAATAAGTAAAGCTCAGGGTTTTGTTTGTTAATCAAATCTTGCTTGTGTAAGGCAGATGGAAAGCCCCTGAATTGCTTTGGCCTTGGGAACCCAAGGAAATATATCTTGTTTGGGCATTCAAGGATGAGAAGCCTGCAGAAATATAACTACCTGGTGCTTATAATGCATAAAGCAGAGTGTAATGCATAAAGCAGTGAGGGTCGTCCTCTGGGAACAAAGAAGAAGAGGAAAAACTTCAAAAGCAGCACTAACACCCAGACACAGGGTACCTCAGGAGTGTCACATATGCTGAAACTTGAGAAGATATAAAATGGGACTTGTGAAGGGGTAATTTGGCGTGCCATTTGTTTTTTTTTTCAAAGCAATACCCTTGAGGCCGCCCAGCACTGGTTTGCTTACTGCTGCTTGCTCAATAAACCAATTTAAATAATTGGCGAGTTCCTGTCAATTCTTTTGGAACGCAATTTATAACACAAACAAAAAAGCTTATTGCAATAAAGCTCTTCCCAAAAGGCCACTGGAGATTCAGCCTGGTTCTGGTGCAACACTGGTGTGGCTTGCAGTGGGTTTGGATTAAACACTGTGTGTGAAACAGCAGCAGGAGGATCTGGGCAACAAACAGTATCTGGGAGCCAGCTCCAGACATCACCTGCAGTGACAAATTCCCAGATTTCCTGGGACTGGGTCACATCAGGTTTCTTCTACAGCTGGGGACCTGCTCGGGGGCTCCAGCCCTGCCAGGGGTATTTAGAAAGCAGGAACCCCACTGCCAAAGCTGCTGGCAAGGCCAGGAGGCAGCTCCAGCACCAGCCAGGAGAGGAGTCATCCACCACACGAGTTCTCAAGGGCTTCAGTGTCCGTTGCCACTGAGTCAGGATGGCATCTCTGGCCCCACTCCACTTGCCCCGTCCCATGAGTCGGTACTGGTAGGGAGTGCAGGGGCCAAAGAAGATGGCCAGAGCCAGGCGGGGGTCTGTCAGGAGCAGCCTCAGCACGCTGGGCTTTACACCAGCGCACGAAGCGATTTCATCAGTGTAGCCGATAAAACTCATCTTCAAGTTCTCCTCCTCGGATGGATTCCTTCAATGCGGAGTGAAAAAGACAGAAATCGAATAGCATCATCCCACTTCAGTTCCCAGCTTCACAGAAATCAAAAGCTCTGGGCTTGGACAAGCCACCACATTGCAGGAAACAGACATCCTCTGAGGACATGTCCCAACCTCCCATAAAATCCTAGGGCCAAGAAGACAAGGCTTTAGCTGTCACATCCGTGATTAACAAGTTCCAGCCTTGTCTTAAAGCTCATCTTGACCTGCCAAAAATTGCCACCAAACTGCCTCCCACCAGCAGAGCCCCATTCCAGTAGGGTTTCTGGATCAGGCTTAGTCCTGGCCCCAGCACTCTGCCACCGGGGTTGAGGAGGGAAAAGCCACGAGATGGCACCCTTAGTCTGGAGGAAACCAAACCTCCATCTTGACATTCTTGGAATGAGGGCATAGCTTGGAGGCCTGGCAGAAAGTGCCTGCAGGTCCTGGGTCTTGCTGTAAGGTGCTCCAGAACACCATGACCCTAGTGTCTTGGTTCATCACCCACTAAGGAGCCACAATAGTATTTTCCCACCTCACTAGGGCTGTTGAAGGAATAAATATACTCAAGAACTTGAGCTGGGTGTTGTGGAAGGGCCCCTCCAGGGTTACCCTTTCCCTGAGGTTATCATGGCAGGCACACACTTCAGGACACACCTTTTGACTGGCGGCTTCTTCTTCAAAACATCAGCAATCATCCTGCTGGCAGGAGGGAGCTTGTTCCAGCCTGAGAAGAACCAAGAAACCAGGAACCTCCAGCAGCACCCTTAGCTGAGAAGTTTGTCCCTTTCTCCCCGCTTCTGTGCTCCCAGCCCCTTTACTAAGAGCTGCTGGTCATGGCAGCATGGATGCAGTTGAGAAGCAGATACAAAGGTGCTACTAATAGCCGTGGTCCCCATGGGCATGATGGCAGGAGCCAAAATATGTCCTGGGCTCCATGGACAGCAGACAGGCTTGCCCCAAACCTCCCACTCCAGCATCTCCCCCCCATACCTTCACCCTCTCTCCCACCTGCAAAGATCCCTGTCACCCAGCGAGCCTGCATTTCTGTTCCCACCATCAAAGAGCCGGTCAGCTGGATCAAGCCGAGGATGGCCAGCGTTGGCTTTTCCAGCTGGGGAGGGAAGATGCATTTATAGAGGGAACGGTTGTCATCAAAGAGACTGCGAACTGACTCCTCGAGGAAGGGAAAGGAGAAGATGTAGCCCGTGGCAAAGAGCACTACGTCAATGTTTTCTTCGGTTGTCCCATCTTCAAAAAGAGCGGAACTTTCAGTGAACTCCTTCACACGTGGCTTCAACATGACGGTCCCAGAGAGGAGGCAAAATGGCAGCTCTTCATTGATAATGAACTTAAATTTGGAGCTTGCAAGTAGAAAAGAGAAGGATAGCAATGTTAGCCTCTGAGAGGGACCCAAAATATCTTTTGTGGACAGAGTTTCCTTCCAAGGGTTAGCTATTCTACAAATATCTTTGGAAATTAAAATCTCAGTATTTAATGCCATTAAATCCCCCTGACCAACCAACAAAACAGTCAGGAAAAAACACCTTTTGGTGGAAGCCAAGCCGTAGTTTGCATGGTTAAACCATGAATTGAGCCTCCGAAACTTGATCCTCTTTGTGAGTGCTGAGGGCAGAAGCCAGTCGAGAAAGTGGTTGAAGCGAGTGGTGTTGACCATGTCGAAGGGGAAGCCATGGTCTGAGACCCGGCTGAACACCCATGTGCTGCTCCTGGCACTGAGGAACACCTGGGGGAGAAGGCAGGTCTCAGCCTCCTGCCCAGGCATCTTATTGCCAGTTTTGCCCTGAATGGCAAAGCCCATGTCCTGTACTTGGGAACCAAGAAGGTTATCCTGAAGGAAGGAGAGGGCATCTGGATAAACCAAACAGCTTGTGGTGGCTTCTGCAAAGTTCCCACAGCTGCTGAACGGCCACTCCCAAATTCTCCAGGAACTGCAGAGCTTCTTCAATCGCCCTCAATTTGAAGTGCTCTTTAATGAGAAGCCTGGGCAAAGCTTCTTGCATGTACCCTGAGCTGCTGGCTACTCCAGCACCCAGCTGGGCTTGGCACCACCATGGAGCTCTACCTTTGCAGCCACATGGCTCAGCTCCACGGAGAGGTCACCACCCGTGTTGCCAATGCCAACCACGAGGACCCGCTTTCCCCGGAAAGCCTCCATGTCTCTGTATTCCCGGCTGTGGAGGTACTGGCCTTTGAAGTGGGTCTTGATACCTAGGAAGAGATCAGGGAGCACTTCCTACCACCAGATCCATTTGCTTGCCCCAACCTCAAGCCCAGACACTGCCTCTCCTTGCAGCTGAGAAGCCTGTGGAGGTCTTGGCTCCCTGGGTGATGCCACCCTCCCACATCTCCTCATCCTGGTCCTGCTTTGCAAATTCTTATGTAAAAGCCTGGCTGCATCTTTACAAAGTCTTTTTGCCATTCCCAGCAATGCCCATGGCTGTTCCCATGGGGTGAGGGTGATGTCTGCCCCAGCATGGGGGCTTCACAGAGCACGCAAAGCAAAATGCAGCTGAGGAACCCATGGGTGCTGAGGGGCAGCCCCAGCCCATAACACTGCTGAGGCAGGGCTTACCTGGGAAAGAAGTCAATGGCAAGTAGGGCTCCTGGTAATGGCCGGTGCAAACTATGACGGCATCAAAGACGTGTGACTCCTTGACACCATTGGCCTCTGTGACCACCTCCCACTGTCCTGAGGTGGCAAAATCTGGGCGTTTCCTTACACTGAGAACTGTTGTCTGACAGCAAAGCCCAACAAAACAGAATCAGTGTTCAGAAAGAATCTGCCTGCAAAGGGTCAGGGGGCAGGCTCAGTCTTCAGGGAGCTGCATGTGACCTCTGAAGCTGTTAAATCCCACTCCATACCTTTCACCTGGTGATGGCATTGAAAGGGGAGTTGCACCAGGCAGCCCGTGTTAGAGCAGCCCGATTTAAAACACGGAGCCAAAAAGGCTCTACTCGGGGTGCAAAAGGCACATGGTCCTCGTGGAATCACAGTAGCATTGTGCCATCCCACCTGGGTGATGCCCTGGTGCAGCCACTGGTGGCTCTTGTCCCCATGGCATTTGGGATCCCTGCTCACCTTAAAGCGTATATGCCGCAGGAGGTTGAAGTGCTGGGCGTACATCCGAAAGTACTCCATGAGGAGGCTGTGGGGCAGGTAACTGGGAAAATCCTCTGGGAAGGGGAAGTCACTGAAGCAGGACATCTCCTTGGAGGTGTTGGTGATGACTGAGCGGTACACGCTGATCCTCCCGCTGTCCACGGAGTCCTGTGTGAAGCCAGCGGTGCCATTTGCAGGTATGTGGGGAAGGCCTATCTCCCCACAAAGTATCTGTGTATTTTTCCCCCTTGTATTCCAGTGCAAAGAATAAAATAGGACTAGCACCTGGTGAACATGGTGTCTGCTCTCTCCATCTCCTTCTCCACCTTGGAGTTGGGAGGAGTCCTGTGCCTGGGACAGACACAGTCCCCAACAGCATGGCCACCCTTTCCTCTTTGCTGCAGACACAGGGCATCCAAGGGAGGGGACAAACCCAGGGCCAATCCTCCCCACACAGGCAGAGCCCACTAACCGTGTAGCGCCAGAGGCCCCCAATGTCCTCACTCCTCTCGAAGCAGGTGGGCTCCAGCCCCTCCTCCAGGCAGCACTTGATGGAGGCCAACCCACCAACCCCGGCCCCGATAACAGCCACACGCCGCACCATGCTGTCCTCCAGCAGGCAACGCACAGGCCTGTGAGCAAGCAGCTGGAAGTAAAACAGCCCAGGGATTAGCAAAACACCAGTTCCTTCTTCCCATCCCCAGGAGAACACCCCTTGTCTTCTCTGGCTGCAGGAGCCCTGGAGGAGAACCATCCTTGGAGAAAACCATTGCCAGCTCCTGGCTTGAATGCTGTGGACAGACAGTGCTCATTACCCTTCCTGCTGTGTGAAGCCCACACCCAGAGCCCAGCCATTCCCCTTCTGCAAAGGGGGCACTTTGAAACCTCCTTGCAACACTGCTTCTATTTATTCCCTTCCCTGGCCCAAACCAGGGTGTGCACTGAAGTGTAAGGGGCTCACAGCCACCTGTTTCTGCCTGTGCAAAGCCATCCTCCTGAAACCTTTTCAAGATGCAGTTTCAGCTAAACTGGCTTGTTTTCAGACTTTTATTTTTCATTTCCCATTAAATGGCATTCTCTCAAAAGCAGAAGGTTGTTTTTGTTTTGTTTTTAAAAAACACCCAATACCTGACTGAGCAGGAGCACTGTGCAGAGATTCAGAAGTTAGTGTGACAGTGTGGCTGGGATTGTGACAGTGTGGCTGGGATGACAGAATATACAACAGGTAAGAAACCCAGGAAACGCAGTGTAGAAATGGGAGGAACTCAGAATTCGGTGTGTGTAATCTGAGCTGCACTGAGCTTGACTGGAAAGATAAGAAACCAGAAAAAAATTAAAATAAAAATGAACCCTCCTGAATTTTGATTAGATTACAGTCTCTCCTACTGCAGAGTCTGAAGAGAGTAATTTATAACCTGTTTTCAACTCATTTTTGTGTCAAAAGAGTATGTTAACTTAAACGAAGTGGAGCAACCATCAAGCTGTGCAGGGCAAAGCGAGAGGCCCGCAAAACACACCCTCCCTCTCCCGCATCCAAAAGCCAGTTGCTCCCAGTTTGAGCCACTCCCTAAAGTGCAGAAACAGGGCAGGACACACTGACGCTCACCGACCCCCCTGTTTGCAGAAGCCCTCCTCGGCTTTGGAAAGCGATCGATGTGCCCGAGGCGATAGTCTCCTCTCTTTTCCAGCGCTACCTACAGACACCTTTGGTCCTGAGGGTCTCCGCGACCCCCCTGCTCCCCCCACCACCAGCAAGGGGAAGCTGATGGCAAACACCAAAGCCCCCGAGCGCTGGCTGCCCGCTTGTGAAGCCTGCAAACCCCCGCCAGAGAGAAACGAGGAGCAAACCTTGGTGGGGTAGTGCCGTGCCTTCCCTGCTCAGGCTTCGGTCGGACTTCGCTTTGCCTTCCTCCAGCAGCAGGTTTAAAGGAAAGGCTGAAGTCCGGGCAGCTCCCCGCGGCTCTTGCACCACTGACCTTTACACCCACGCTGCCCTGCTCTGCTCAGCTGTGCCAGCAGAAGTTTTCAACGTCCTCGTGGCAGCACCGGGTAGAAATCCGGGCTGTAAACCCAAGAATACCATGCTTGCAAGGACTTCCACATTCGCCTCTGCTCCAGGAACAGCTTGGGGTTCTCCTGATCCATCACACCCCCCCGCCCCCCGTGTGCTGCCTGTGCCAGGCATGTGCTCACTTGCCATATCTCTGAAATCAGCAAAACACACTCCCTGTGCCTGTATGCCAACAGATAGCGTGAGCAAGGAACGTGGTGCGTAGGACAGCCTGATTTTTGGTGGCCAACAGAAGCCCTCACAGCCCCAGGCTTGTGGAATGTACCTACTGGCATAGCCCCAGTCCAGGCATGGGACCTCTCTGTTCTTGCTGTGTACACAAGGAGATGACAAGGCAGCAGCCTGAAGCACACTCCCACCACAGCCAAGGAAATTTTATTGATTGAAAGACTCTCCATGTACAAAGCAAAGGCCCGGGATTGCTGAGAAGCAGAGCCAGGAATACTCAGCCCCAAGGGAGTATCAGTCTCAGTCACATGAGTGACAGATCAGCACAGTTGGGGGCCCTGCTCTGGAAAGATGCACCAATTCATCCCAAACTGGGATTGTTTGTTCATAGGGTTTAAGGTTAGAAGAAAGGATAACCTGACCTGCGCACACAGTTCAGATAACTCCTTGCTGGACTAAAGACCCCAAATCCCAGCTGATCTGGGGCAAGATTGGGCTCCTTGTGCTCCTTTCTAACTGCGACACCCAAGGCTAGTATTGCTGGTCTTGTTCCTGCTGCCTTCTGGCCAGTATGGTCCAGGCAGGGCCATGGCACACAGCTGTGTTCTGCTCAGGGCAGAAGAATAAATGCTGGAGAAAAGCTGCCATCCTCGGCCAATAAGATCTGCAAAGCCGTGCTCAAAGGTGAGCTGGAGCAGAAAGAGATTTGTGCTGCTGGTTATAGTTGTAAATTTGCAGTTGTCTCCTGAAATTCCCATTATCCCTATCCTGTGGCACCCTGTGGAACTGTCTGACCTAGGGTAACAGCCCCAGAGACAAGAAAAAAAAACCTGAACGGGTTATAAAATCTACTGGAAACCAAAAAACAGAGCAGCCAAGAGCAGGAGGAACCCCACCACAGTCAGGAGAGAAGGCCAGGGGCTGCAGGAACCAGCAGGGACTCTTGTTCTCGTGGGCTTCAGGGTACGGTCCCACTGGGTGAGGATGGCTTGACGTGCCCCCTCCCAGCACCCAGGACCCCCCAGCCGGTACTGGTAAGGGGTGCAGGGACCAAAGAAAATTGTGAGGGCCAGTCGGGGGTCTCTGCAGAGGAGCCCCAGAACACTGGGCTTGGCACCAATGAAGGAGGCGAGCTCGTCTGTGTAGACTATGCAGTCGGTTTTGAGGACTTCGTCATAGGACAGACCGAACCTTAGTAAATTGGAGAAGATAAAAAGAGGTGGGAGAAGGACTGGTGTCAGCAGGGCTGAGATGAACTGGAGGTCATCTCCCCCTCCAGCCCACCTCCAAACTCCTAGGGATTTTCAATCCACTGAAAAACCTTTGGGGCTCTGGGGACTGGCTTACCTTTTCACTTGGTTTTTCTTCTTTTCGTTTACTTCCTTCTCCATGACAGACTGAGGAGGCAACTGACACAAGCCTGGAAAAGAGAAGGGCATCCTGCAGAGGTTAACTCCTGAGGAAATTCATTCAGCCATGTAAAACATGGGAAGACCCTTTCCTTGGGAGGGCAGAAAATCTCACTGTTGGATTAGCTTGGTTGTGGCAATTTCCCAGAGACCAGCCCTCCACAGTGGTACAAATTCCTCCACACTTTTTCCTGCCCTTACAGATTTGAGCTGTCAGGGCACAGGCAGATGATGTGAGGCTAGGGGAGCTGTTCAAACTCCAGAGCTGCTCCAGCTCTGTGGAGGAGCCTCAATGCAGCCTTCCACAGCAGCCCAGTGCAAGGCTTATATTTTTTATTAAAAAAACCTGCCAAAATCCACCAGTTTCTCTCCTCACCCTAATAATTCTAAATAATTCCTTGTGTGGGGCAATGGGACTTCTCTTCTCTGGTAGTCATGGTGGACAAACCACCCTGTCCCTCAAAGAGCAGTGAATTCTGCCAGGATGGGTCCACTACAGTATCTTAAAGACAACTCTTATCTGTGCATCCAGGTTTACATGTCCATCTCTGTGCTCTGACTTCTGGAATATTTTAGAAAGAAAATACTATCTTGAACAACCTAGTTGAGACCGTGGTGTACAGGCTCTGGTGTGGAACTGCACATCAGCTGAGCCACAGCAAGGAACTAAGCACATGCTCTCCACTTGCCTCAGTTGCAGAATATGAACATGAGCTTCACAGCATCGACTTAATGGGCAAAAAAAGAATAAGTGATGTAAGGTAGATGTCATGGACTTGCATGTAGCTTGGACTAATCATACAGTCACATCGCTGTAGCTTAGCTGAAGTGAAATAACTTGGGAAGTCTGGGCCCTAAAAATGCTCCCTTGACAACCTGGGGTCCCCAAGGACTGAAATGCCTCTTGATGCATGGAGGGGACAAGGTACCTCCAGTTTTAATTGCATTTTGGTGCATGGTAGAGCTCACGTTAGCTCTCTCACCTTTGAAGACATGGGTCACCCAGCGTGCTTGCATCTCTGTCACAGGCATGATGGCTCCTAATGGTCTGATCAGCCCAAGGATGGCCAGGGTGGGCCTCTGCAGGTGGGTTGGGAACACGTATTTGTAGAGGGATGCGTGCTTGTTTTCCACCTTGACAACTTCTTCTTCTAGGAATGGGAAGGAAACGTTGTAGCCTGTGCAGAAGACAACAATATCGACAGGCTCCTCCTCAGGGCAATTATGGTAGACAACTGAGGTGTCCTTGAACTCCTTCACGCCCGGTTTTATGGTGATCCTCCCTGTCAGGATGTAGCTTGGAAGGTCATCATTCAGCACAGGCTCCCGTACCAGGCAGCTGCAGGGAGTGGAGAAGCTCTGAGCATTGAAGACCACAAACAAGCCCTGCTAGTGCCCCTGCTCCTCCTTCCCCTGAGCCCTCATGCCCCATGACCTCCCAGTGTCATTTGCTCTAAGCTAACAGCCCAACCTCTCCCCCTCTCCAAATACTGACATGTTTCACCCTTGCAGCAATGTAACCCTGTCCCACAGCCTGAGTGACTTATGGACATCTCCTACCTTCTTCCTCTATGGTTCTTTGAATCATCTCTTTTCAGAGCTGATCCATGCTTTAAGCCTCCCTCCTTTTTTTCCAAGTAAGCTCCTGAGGAAAACTCCTCTGGTCTTTCCTGGGCATTTCCAGCATGCTGTATCTCACAACCACCTAAAGGGGGCTACAGTTTATCTTCACCTGCTGGCCTATAAATTCCCCACTGGAGATCACTCAAATCTGGGTGCTCTTTGCTGTATTATTGATCCTAGTTGCTGGAGATCTCTCCCCCCTTCCCACAGCACAAGCCCCCTGACATCACATGGGATGGGAATGACCAAGAAGTACCTCTTTTCTGGTTGAAGGCCATAGTTTTCATGATTGAACCGCTGGTTCACCTTGTAGTTGACCAGCCCCCTTGAAAGGAGTCCAGGAAGGCTGTTTCTGACCAAGCTCATAAGGCGAGTGTTGAAAACCATGTCCCATGGGTAGCCGTGGTCAAACACGCGGCTGAGCACCCAGGCGCCTCGGCTGGTGCTAATGGTCACCTGGGAGAGGGCAGAGGGCTTGGGTGATCAATTTGCTGCTTTGCCTTTATCAAGTAACCCCAGAGAGACTCTGCACAGAGACACACAATCAAAAAGCAGCAACAGCATCATTAAGGCCTCCCAGCAGCTGGTGATGGAGAACAGAAAAGAAAAACAAGAAGAACTACCCTTTCTCTCAGAGTAGGTTTTAGACCAAGAAATCCAGGCTCAGAAATACTGTTTGAACACCATGCAACATACACTTAGCTTGCTCTCCCTGCAGTGATGGCAAGCTGAGCTATTGCCCCCCAGCATCACACCCCCCACATCTCTGGGTGGTGGCACCTTTGTAGCTACACGGCTGGCCTCCACTGCGATGTCCACTCCGGAATTGCCCATGCCAACCACGAGGACACGCTTCCCCTGGAACACATCAGGATGCTTGTACTGCCGGCTGTGAAAGTACTGGCCTTGGAATCTCTCAATGCCTGGAGGAAAAAGAAACAAAGCTTTTATTACTTGAACATTCATGGGTTTAGTTGGGAGAGCTGGTGTAGAAGCGATCCAGATGGCAAGAGCAAGGAAATGCAATCAGGGGCCGCTGGGGACTTGGGGTGGTCCAGCCCTCCATCCCATGCACACAGACTTAGTTCTTACTCTCCAAAATGGGGTAGTACACATGCCTGCAAGGCAGAAAGCAGGGACACGTGTACTGGGTGGGACTTGGAAGACAGTTACATGCATGAGCTGTGCTGGTGCAGTCTTGGGATTCAGCCTCTACAAGATGGGGATACAGAGGTTCAGAAAAGCCTGCAGACCTCCTGTCCTACAAGTGGCTTCAGACACAAATGATAACGCTGATGACATGGCAACCTTCTTTCTGCTGATGACTGGGAAGATTCATCACAGCAGTGATGAATACAGCCCTGTCAAAGATGGAGCTTCATTGAGAGGACCTTGTCCCATCTCACATACTCTGTGGATAGTTTTTCTGAGGCTGAACCATCCTGCCTTGGAAGTCAGCTCTGAAGTGACCAGGGCCTGCAAAAACAAGGCTGCTGAAGCACAAGGATGCATTGCTGTTCATGCCAGAAGGCTTGAAAAGTGGAAGCAAGAAAGGAAGGAAGCATTTTCTCTGGGGAATTGCTAATCCTTTTTCTCCCCCAGCCCCTGGAAGCAGGTAACCTCAGGCAGCCGCATACCATACCAGGAAAGCAGTGCAAGGGGAGGGAAGGCTCGTAGAAATTTCCACTGCAAACCATAACAGCATCGAAGATGTGCAGTGTTTGTTTCCCATCCTTCTCTGTAACCACATCCCACTGGCCTGTGGTGGCAAAGTCGGAGCATTTCCGGATGCTGACAACAGTGATCTGAAGTGTGGAAGCCAAGAAGAGTCACCACCAGCACCCAGAGTGCATGGAGAGAGCAGGGCAGCCCTGGGGCACCCACCACTCACCCCAAACTTAATGTGCTCTTGGAGCCTGAAGTGCTCAGCATAGCGCCGGAGATAATCCAGGAGTCGAGCATTGGGCAGGAACACTGGGAAATCCTCAGGGTAGGGAACGTCAGAGAATGCAGACATCTACTTCGAGGTGTTGCTGATGACAGACGGGT
>NW_009953577.1:474789-491588 GCF_000747805.2 Chaetura pelagica | reverse complement strand
CATCTCCTTCGAGGTGTTGCTGATGACCGACGGGTAGAGGCTTGCCCGCCTGCCCTCAACGTGCTCCTGGCATGGCACCCCAGGCTGCATCAGCCCTGAGCCCCAGGGTGGGGACTGTCCCCACCCCCTGGCCTCAGGGAGAGCATCTGGGAGAGGTCATCACCAAAGCAAGCTCTTGCATCCCTTTCCCACCTGCCGCAGCCCAGCTCAACCCACACTCCAGCTCCCGTGGAGAGGGGGAAGGGGCACTGCCATCTCACCGTGTAGCGCCAGAGCCCCCCGATGTCCTGGCTCTGCTCAAAGCAGGTGGGCTCCAGCCCTTCATCCAGGCAGCACTTGGTGGCTGTCAGCCCGCTGACACCAGCAGCCACCCCTGCCACTCTCATCCTTGCTGTCTCCACTAGGCACCCGTGCAGCAAACTGGGCTTAACCTGGGAGAAACCCCACCAATGGTCACCACACTCCCAGGGACCAGCTGCCAGCACAACCCCCTATAGGGGATTTCTCCATAGGCCACCCCCAAACCTTGCATCCCTGTCATCAGCATTCTGGCTCTTAATTTACAAAAGAGATTAAATGCCTTTAAATCTTAATTTTCTGCAACTTTTATTTATTTTTTTAATGAACCCACCACTTTCGTAGCATGCTCACGAGGCTGCATTCAAAACCCCACAGTTGCCCTGGAAACTCACTTTGAAAACATGTAGTTAAGCCACAATTCACTGCCAATTTTTTTTTTATACCAGCTGAGTTTAAGCTAACTCTCCTTATCAGTCTCACAAATATTTGTGTTATATCCTTGGAGAGCTGCCCCCACCTTTCTTAGAAAACAAAACATGCACTGGGACTATCCAGTCTCCACCTCGCTGAGCGGGTCCCATTGGGGTCAATGTCCAGCCCTGGGGGCTTCCAGGGATATTGGAACCAAAGCTTCCTGTTAGCAGTGGGCAATGTGACAAGGGACAATGGCCAGGTTTTGTGGCTCAAGCCCGACATTACCAGAGCAGGGACAACCCCACAAGTGCTCTGGGGGGCTGTTTCAACCCCTGGTTGAACCACAACACTGGTGGCAAGCACCCTGTTCAGCTGAGTTATTAACCCAGCGTACCAGGGTGGCACTTGGTGTCGGGTGGCACCAGCCTCTCCACCCTGAGAAGCTACTTCAGTTTCCACCAGACATGGGGGATGGTGTATCCAGAAAATAAATAAATAAATGAAAATCCTCTTCAGTAGAAAAACAGAGTTGGACACCATTTTTTTCTGCAAAGCAAAACACCAAATCCCCCATGAAAAAATTCAATTTCCAGTTGGAAAGCAGCACTAGTGAAGCTGCTTTCCAAGGCTGGAATGAAAACTGGACTTTTTCCTTTTTAAAGGAAGACAGTGCAAGCATAAGCTGCTCATTGTTCCTCTGTTTTGGGTGAGGCTGGTTTTGCACGTCGTATCACAACCACCTCCCAGCTACGCACGCTATTGAATTCCCCACCTTTTTGCAGAAAAGCTAGAAATAACACCCAGGAATCCCCACCTTGGGCACCCTGTGTGCCTGTTGCTGCCGCACCTCCCACCCCGTCCCCACGAGCAGCAGCAAACCACAGTGGGGTGTCCGCACGGGAGGGGATGGGGAGGATGGAATAGGAAGGCAGGGAGGGATGGAAAGGCTTCACAGGTCCCTGGCAGCTGTTTCTCGACTTACCTCCCGGACTCAGCTGTGCCTGCCCCTCCGTCTCGCCGCCGCGGTGCGGGGAGCCCGTCCTGCTCCCGGTTTATAGGGGAGACGCGGTGCTCGGGGAGAGGCCGGGCAGGGCTGGCAGCTCCCCCCGCTCCCACGGCAGTTGCACAACCCGGGTTTTCCAATGGGAGGTGGAGCTGGACTCTCCTGCTGTGGAGAGAGGTTGAGCCAGACGGCCCGGCTGGTGATCCCTCACGGGGGGGATCAAGTGCGTGGGAGAGCTCGGAGTGGTCCAGATGTGTCCCGCAGGACCCTCGTGTGCAGGGGTGGCTCGTGGCTGCCTTCCGAAAGGGAGGTGAAGCACAGCAAGGTTTTGGCAGGACTTTGCCCCCCAGGACACCTTCCAAAAAGAGAGCTTGGGTTTGCAGTCACTGCTCACGGGACACTGAGGCTGCGTCACCAGCCACACGTGCAGCTGCCAGCGGTGGGGTCTCTGTGCAAACTGGGGGAGCATGAACAGCCACAAACATCTGTGTACCGTGGTCCTAAGCACAAAGACACTGGAAAAGTTAGCTGAAGCATCAGTGCAAGACACAGCACCCATCCAGGTATCTCCTAGGAGTAAATCATCATGGAAGGGAAGGGGACAACCATGGCTTTGGACACATGAACAAAGCCAGTTTTGTTGGTGAAGGGGACAGGACTCAGTGTCCCTTTGCTGGGGCATTGCTGGGAGTGCAGCAGCCTGGGCTGCCATCCCTCTGCAGCACCCACAGGGAGACACCAGCCTTCTTGGTTTTCCCTACCCCAGGATCTCTTGCTGTTTCTGCCCAACACCTGGCTCCTGACTTTCCACATGGGAGCACACCAGGTTCAGAGCACATGCCTGGTCTGGGGCTGGCTGTGCCAGCCATGCTCCAGCACAGCTCTAAAATGTGTATGTGCAGGGAATGGAGCCTACAAAATCAAACTCATTTGAGTTCAGGCTTCAGACCAGTCAGCAGCATGAAAAAACATTTAGATTTTGCTCTCCCATACCACTGGAACACAGTTGCTGGGGCAAATGGGCAACAAGCCTTGCACATCTTTGATGCTGCTGGGGTTTGCAACAGCTACATCTCCCAGTTGTTCCTCCCACTGGACTCTTCTCCAGATGCACAGATTTTTGCACCTGCAAAGACTCTTGCCAGGCCTCAGGAAAAAAAATAAAATTAAAAAAAATGTAGAAAATCCATGTAGGCAAATATTTTGTTCTTTATCTGCTCCTACTTTTCTGATTTTCCCAATAGGCGCTTGAGTGACTCACAGTTAGAGGGACGCAGTGGCAGCTTCCCAGGAGTGGTGTCAGTGCTTTGGGAGGGCAGTTCAAGGAAGATTTCTAAGAGAACAAGCTGTATTTTGGCATAGATGAGCTACTGGCAGGGGGATGGGGCCAGATGCTTTTGCTGCAGCTGCTTACAGCAGTGGGGGCTCTGGCTACCCCTGCAATAGTCTAGACCAGGTATGCAGGACAAAGTGTTAGCAGAGATGGCCAGTGTGATAGCAGGGAGGTAATTACTGTAATTATGCACATGCACACACGTGCTCAGGGCTCTGAAAAGCCCTTGGAACACACAGGGAAATTATGGGTGCTTTACTCACCTCTGCTGCTCGCAAACATGGGACAACATCTTGGGCCTTGTGCTCTGCCATTCCTTGCAAGCAGGAACACCAAGGACCCCTCTCTCCAGGTTCAGTACGTGCAAAGCAGAGAGGAGCAAGCATATGGGGTGTTTCAATATGTTCTCAGGGCTGAAAAAAAGCCTTCATAGCTTCTTACTCAAGCAGAGCATCTACCTGCATGCTGCTGAGCCCCTTCTCCCCCTGAGGAGGAAAGCTCCCCAGCACCATGGTGCAAGCCTAGACTCTGCAATGAGCTTTTTATCCCTAAAGTAGAAGGAAGGGGAAACTTAATATAGCTATTCAGTCTTGGTCCGATGGCAAAGGCACCTTCTCTACAGAACTCCAGTACCAATTTCACCACCTATGTCTAAAATAACACTTTAAGCCAAGGAGGGGCAAATGTACATACAAACAAATCTTAGCACAGCTTGCTTTGCTGTTTCTAGGCTTGCATCAGCAGCTCTTGGCACTTGTTATGATGAAAGGGGACAAGAAAAAAAAATAAGTGGACATTCTTGTTCTGCCAGTCTCTAACCAAAGAGAGATGCCCACCATCAAGCAGCCACTGGTGCCACATGCTCAGGAGTTGATTTGATAAAGAATTTCGGCTCAGCAGTTGATGGGATATAGACTTTGGGCTCATCAGTGAAACACTTAATTTCTCCCTCTCCAATGCTGCAATTGCCTTTCCTTACTGACCAGAGGGCTTAAATCACTATTTCATTGCAGCACATGAAGATGAGGGTGTGGGATATGGCAACTGATGAGATGGGCAGGGACTGCAAGAAGCTGCTGGTGTGAAAAATGTATTTCCCACCTCCATTTCATAGAGCCTAGATATTTGGCCCTGAAAAAAATTGTTTATGCTTCAGCTTCAAGACCAGAAAACATTTTCCTGTTTAGGAAAAACAGAACTAAACCAAACAAACCCTCTACCCCAAGCAGCAGAGGCTGTTTCCCTATATCCTTTACTGTTCCCAGCACATAGAAGACACATTTCTTTTTAATTTTAACTAGGTACATTAAATGTCTTGAAGTCATCCTGAAGCCTCTCAGGAGCCATCACTATTAAGGAGACTCAGTGGGCTGGAGCAGACATGGCCTGTAGCAACCACTCTGGGAGGGTTATTTGCCAGGGAAGGAGGTCTCTGCATGCAAAAGACAAGTGTTTTACTCCAAAATGCTTGGCAAGGTTCAATCTGATTTAAGAATAAGTCACTGTGTTTTCCAGGCATGTAGCCTGTGGACTTTGTCAAGGAGAAGCTGCTTGTTAAACCTTTTGCCCCTTATTGCCTTAATGAAGGCAGGAGAGCTGCAGCTTTTAACTTACTGGTTTTGGAGTTATCAAAATATACAATTAAGAGTGTCCCCAGACAACTACTCAAAAATCTTCAGAAGAACCACCCTGATGGACACACACACCATCTCTTGCTCACCATGTTCACGTACCAGGACTCCATGCAGATAAACACACACTCCAAATACTGTGGGAGATGCATCCAGAAACACACAGCACTAGGAAGGGCTTTAGACCCTCCTCAACTCAATAGTCCAAAGCTCAGCACTAAGGGGTCTGTCTCTGTCATTGCACAGCTAGTAATACGTCACTACTGAACAGACTGTCAGAGCAAACAGGAATTACATTTAAGGAAACTTGTAAGCAAATAACCTTAAGGAAGAGCTGCCTGGAGAACACACAGTTAAAACCTGCCCACCCGGAACAGGAGGCACCTTCATACCACCACCAGGTGAAGTCATCCATCAGTCTTCAAGTCTTGTAAAAAATTCACTCACCCCAGTTGGCCCCTTTCTGTAAATACTGACAATGCTCCCAGGCCAGGCAGTTCAAATGTGCTGCTTCTCCAAGAGCTTCTCCAGCAGAGGTGTGCCGGGGGCTGACATTCCCATCTTTGGTTCAGGGAAGCAGCAGCACTCCTAATGCAGGCAGAGATGTGCTCCTATGCCACCCCAACCTTCCACCTCAGAACACTTCTGTGCAGTTCCTCCCAGAAACAAGGGGTTTTTAAAAGCACAAAATGCTCAATGCTAAGCAAGTGTCTCAGACCCCTTGAAAGTTCTTTGGTGAGGAGCCAGCACAGGCACTGAGGAGCTGCACTAGCTCACATTAGCTGATAAATCTTCTCTCACCTCCATTAACTTCATCAGACCCTCAAACACACTATGAGATTCAACCTCAGAAACCTCTGACCCATCTCCTCCTCCAAAAGACACTCTGACTTTCCCCCCCTTGTTTCCTTCACCTGTTTTAAAAGCCCCAGGTGTTAGAGGCTCCAGCACCTCCCACAAAACCTCATACTTTCTTTTGGAGTGGCCATGCAGTTGTCTCTTATCTCCACTGCAGAGACAAGCTGGCACCTGACATGTAGAGAATTTACAGCACCAGCTCTTCATCAATTTAAATGGAATATCTCCAGATTAAATTGATTGAGGAGCTCTGATTGGCTCATGCCTCAGCTTGCTAATTGTTCTGAGAAGCTGTTGAGCATTCACAGGTGGGCCTGTGGTGTTTGGGGCTGCTCAGCATCACTGAAGATTGGCCCCACTGGCTAATGAGATGATGAGGTCAGAGCTGGGAGAGATCAGACTTGTGTGGCCAAGACAGCCAGGCTGCAATTAGCAAATGGACTGATGACATGAGAGGGTGAGTAGCAGGACAAGGGACAACAGCATGGAGAGATGCAGCAAGGAGGCCTGATGCTCTGCCCCTTTTGTCCCCTTTAACTGGAATGAGAAGGGACACATTGACCTTGAGGGGTAGAAACAAAAGAACCTGAGACCTCTGATTTAATCCATATGATGTGGATCTGGGAACAGGAGCAGTGACCACATGGAATAGCTTGGCACTGCTGGGACTGACCACTTGGCAGGGCCATTCCCACTGCTCTGGAGGGATCCACATTCTCACTGGCCTCCAGGGAGAGCCCCTACCACTGTGGTCCAGACCAACAGTGACAATGGGCTTCCCTTTGCATCCTTCAGAGATCTTGAGGAAATATTGGCCTTCAAACTCGTCAGTATCTGCAAGGAGAAGAGACAGAAGGAGGCTCTGGGGCTCCAGGAAGCCCAAAGTTCAACATTCAGCATAACTTTGGATACATATAGGTGATATAATCCATCCACAGCATGGTGTGGTTCCCACACCTTTGGAGGAGAAAGAAGAGGAGATGAAAAGAGGGGCTTCTTTAGGCTTTTTCCTTTTTTAATTTTTTTTTTTTTCTTTAAGCACAATGAAGGCAGAGTCTGTCCCCTGCTCTCCCCCAGCAAATCTGGGGAGTAGAGCTGGCTGGGAGCCATGGCTCCAGGGGGCTGGCATCATTGGTGCTGTTAGTGGAGGAATCTGGCCTACAAGAAAACATAGCATTTTGAAACTTCTATAATACAATGGTTTCCAAAAACAAAAGAAAACATTGCTTGTGCCAGGTTCAGCTTTCAGTGGTTATATTTGTATTTTTAAAGCATTGCTTCACTGTAAGATCAAAAAGACTCAGAGAGCAAGAAAGCAAGGTACTTTAAATGGACTTCATGAAACTAAAAAAGTGTCAGTTTGAAGAATAATGATGAAAATGTTCTATTTCTGCTGCAGCCTCACCCTGATTGTGCCTGAATGAGAAATGCTTTTTCAGCCTGGTAACACTCAGTGAAGGCAAGTGAGCATTTTCAGTCAGGAAATCTTTCCATCCTAGCTCACCTGCCTCCCTCACAGCCCCCAGGTAGGTGGTGTGGGGGTTTAGGGGAGGGAGGAAGAACCCAGGCTTTCCTCAGGACCTAGGGGCTCTCACAGAGAGGAGTGGTGTCTTGGGAGGAGCTGCCCTGAAAGAGCAAAGCTCTTTTCTGCAGTGTTGGGTGGGAGCCAGGGCCAGTGCCAAGGGTTTGTTTTGATGAGCAACTTGCACTGTTTGAACTTTAGCAACCCCAAAGCTGTAATGAGAGGAGGAACTGCTGGAGCAGAGCTCCTAAATTAGGAAATCAAGCATTGGACTGAAATAACTGCAAGATAAACCCCAGGGTCACTGAGCAGCAGCAGCCACCTCTGGCCTGTAGGACAAGCAGCATCTCTCATGCATGCATGTGCACCTCTCCAAAACACCATGGTGATGCCCATGCCAGAGATCAGCAGGTAGAACCAGGCTGCCCAACCTCACCCCATCCTTCCATCTGTCCTGGTTTGAGGACTCAAGCACTGCAGTTATTCCCCTGAGAAAAGAGCAGCTGGCAGTGCCACACCAGGGACAAGCCACCCCAGCATTGGGCAGGTTACTGTTCAAAGCATCCCTAAACAGAGCAAGAGTCTTTCAGAGGACATTTGTGGGGAAGCACAAAGTGCAGGCAAGCATGGAGGAGTCTCATCCATCTCATAGAAGATTGCTCTTCATTGAAGTCTCATTGTGTGAGTTCATCCATCAAATCCCTGCCTCCAGAAGACAGGTCCTGGGGGAGAACTGTTCAGCTGGGAGTCTGCCCATTGGAAAGCTGCTGGAGCCTCTGAAGCTGTCCAAGTGGGGCTGTTAATTCATGCTTAATAGACTTGAAATAAAATAGAGCAGAGAATGCCAGAAAAATGATTGAACAACCAAACTGAAAAAGAATGAAATTGCTAACTTTTCCACAGTCTGCCAGATCTGTTGGGCTTTCCAAGGAACACCTTTGGAGTCATGATTAAGTTGACTTTATAGAAACAAACTGCCAAGCTGGCTTTGTGGATTCCCAGCCTAGAGGAGACGTGGATCCTCTTGTGCAGGACACAAGCTGGAGGAGGACTTGTATGAATGGAAACATTTGTCAGCCAACAACACCCAGGAGCAATGCACAGTGAGAGAGCACATCTGCTCCTGACCCTGCCATGGGGACAGCACAAGTCAACCCAAGACAGAGGGAGGGAAATCAAAGTGCAGGAAGAATCAATCATTTACCCAGAGTGACACAGTTCTCAAGCATTGGGAAGAGTAAAAGGCAGTGGACCTCTTAGCTCATAATTTCCTAGTGGTCATTCTCCTGAAAATAAGGAAACATTGGACATTTTTTCCCCCTCACTAAAAAAGAAAAACAAAGGGAAGGAGAACTGCAGGTGTGGGAAGGCAGAGACAACTAGAAAAGTTAAGGTGTTCAAAATTGAAAGTTTCAACATTTCTAATGGTCCTAAAGGTAATTTTGTCTAACATCTGCAGACTTGACTTTTTTTTCATGTGCTACAGAAAACAAAGAGCAGAAGAGGATTCGTGACCTCCAAAGCAGCAAGAACAGCTAGGAACAAGCACATTCTCCTACAAAAACCTGCCTTTTTCCATCCCTGAGCTGCCTCACACCAGCAGCACAGCTGAGGCTGGAGGTGGCTTCCTGTGATGATCAGAGTGTCACAGCATGGCAATGGAAATCCTCCTGGGGACACCCTGCAGTGCCAGCAGCCACAAGAGGCCAGTGGCAGTTTGCCTTGGTGCCTGCTTTGACCCTGGTCCCATGCAGAGCTCACGAGAGCTGTTTGTCCTGGCTGCCACCATGGCTGCTGCACCAAGGGAGACACGAGTTCATTAACCCAGGGCCAGTGGTGGCCACCACGGCTGGTTCCTGTGCAGCTACTCTCAACCCTTCTGCTGGTAGCAGCAGCAAAGCAGTTTTGGCCCCTTTGCTGCATGTGAAGGATCCCCAAGGGGCAGCTGTAGGAATGCTGGGGGCAGGTTGTGACTACAAGGCTGGGCAGCAACTGGCCTGTGTGCCACGTTGCTCCAGATGGACTGGGATCCGTGGCACTGGATGCAGCACAAGACTCAGATGCTTCCCAAAGGAACATTTCAGTCAAGACAGCCAGGAAGGGGAAGATCCCTCAGCACACCCAAGGGCTCCCTGACTGCATCCATGACCCTGGGGCCAGCCAGGAGCAGCGTTTGGCCTCATGGAAAGTGTGTTGCTGAGGCCTCCTCTGACCGCAGAGCTGGGCCAGCTCTGTTGGCACCCAGGGATGAGCTGAGCTTGCCAGAGGTGCTGCTGGCCCAGCTGGGGAGCGTGGGGGCCCTGTGCCCCCCGTGGGGCTGGCAGCCCTCCTCTCCTCCCACGTCCCCCAAGCTCCCCTTGGCTCTTGGATGTGCAGCTACATTGTTCAACCATCTTTGAAGTGTGAAACGAGAAAGTGCTGCGGCAGCCACGGCTGGTCCGGGGACAATAAATCCACATCTGGAGATACATAAATTGGGGCAGTGAACAAGAGCCTTCTCCTCACATTTGCTCTGCGCTAATTGCATCGGAGCACTTCCCAGGCAAGGCTGGTTTTCTGAAAAGCAACTAAAGATACATCTTTCATTTGCTTTTCCACACCCCCCTTCCCTATTTTTCTTTGCAAGTAGATTCCTTCCAGGGAAGGGCTCTAGGACCATTCCCATGAGGCTCAGGGCTGGTGGATGGAGCTCCCCAGTGGAGGATAATGCCTTGCAGTGGGGGGAGCAAATGTATCAGCATCTCTGTGCTCTCCTGAATCTTCCCATCAGCCCTGAAAACTGGTTTTGCCATTCCCTAGGGAGCTGTTTTGATCCACAGCCTTTCAGCAGAGGTGGGATCTCTGAGGGAATCGCTCACCCTCAGCTTCAAGGCTCACCACAGACACCTTTCCAGACAAGGACAAACCAACAAAAATACCTCACTACCTCTCCCATTAAATCTTTTTTTTAAGTACAGCAGTTGCAACAGGATAACACATCTCACTGCATCTATCTCAAAGACTTCTCTCCTCTAACCTCTTTCCCCTTACACTACCACCCTACCTAGGAACTTAGCGTCCTGCAGACCTCCAGTCCATTTTTTTGTCCTTTCTCTGGGATTCATCCTCTCCCCCTCCTTTTTTCTCCTGCCTTTGTGCTATTTTCCAATGATACTGTCTGGATGCAGACAGAGTTCTTGGAGTACCCAGAAACTGCTGAGCGCATCAGGCAAAACCTCACAGGAAACCACAGCCACCCACATTGCAGCACAAGCTGCTTGAAGGTACCTGGCTCTCAGAACATCACACAGGGTTGTCCTGTCCTTCAGCAGTCACCTGGCATGAAGGCTCCCAAGTGTTTACCCACCTTCTGCTCTGCTCCAGGCCTTACACAACCTGGAAGGCAGGAGGGGAGGCCCTCAAGGACAAGTGACAGATGCCTTCCCCACAGCCCAAGGGAAGCACCCTTCCAGCTGGTGACCCACCAACATTGCTGCAGCTCACCTGGGGTCAGAGACACTATCAACACAGACAACCCGTGGGATCTGCTCCCAAACATTGGAAGAATCCCAAGGGTTACTCTTCTGCTCAGGAAAACCTCTTCCTCCTGGGCTGCTTCTCCTGCCCCTGCCCTACCAGTATTTTGGCAGGGACCTTCCCAGGGAAAGGGCTGTCCTCCATCACAGTTGTACAAGCCTTGCTTGGAGCCCCAAGTCTTGTTGAGGCCTCAGGCTGAGATTGCAGGGTTTGAGATAGCTTTCTGCACCCCCCACTTCCCACTGGAGAAGGAACAAATAGAGCCTTTGTTCCGTGAACATGACACCAGCAGCTCAGATCTTAACACAAAACTGCTCTGAGGTGCTTTGTGACTGCACCTGTTTGGAACAGGTTTGGTGGATTTAATTATGACATAATTCCTGCTAATTAACCTGCTTTCCTCTTTGTCCTCAGGAGAGAGGTATCCAGCAGAAGGCATCTGGCTTAACCACCTAGCAGAGCAGGAAGGCAGTGACCACCCCCAGGACAAACCTCCACAGACACACACTCCTCCTCACCTCACACCTTCCAGCCCCAGTGACATGGATGAGTTGAGTTGCAAGTTGTCAGCCAGGAGATGAACCAGTGCATTTTGCTCAGGTGCCTCATGGAAAGGCAGGGATCCCCTCTGTGCTTCAATAGAGAAATTTGTCAGAGGTTTAAGTCTTCAGAAGGCTGCAAACCCTCTGTGCTTCAATAGAGAAATTTGTCAGAAGTTTAAGTCTTCAGAAGGAAGACTTATCAGCACAGCATCTCCGCTGCTGCATTTCAATATGGGCAGCTCTTGTTCCATCTCCTTGACCAGAAATCACAAGACCAGGGTGCAGGATGGTGCAAAACCAGAGCTGGAAAATTCTTCCCATGATGCTGCTGTCATTGAGGTCCGAAGGGTGAGAGGAGCCAGAGGACATGGGCTCTTACAAGCTGGACATCTTCAACACCAGTCTGGCTGCTTCCTCCAAGTCAGAGCAGGAGCAAAATGCCCAGCCAGGTCCTCCCAGAGCACAGAACAGAATCCCTTTTCTCTTTGAAATCCACCACTGCTCCCCAGCAGCAGGAAGTCAAGTTGTTAAAGTGGTTAAAGGGCTGCTAATTACCAGTTAGAAAAAGCCCACCTGAAGAAGACAATAGTCTTCTCTCTGAGAGGATACTCTAGCCCTGAGGATGTGCTCAGGGGATTGTCTCTGGGTGCAGTAGCCCAGTTCCACAGCACCTGCCTGAGCTCCAGGTGGAGAATTTTTATTGATTTCTCCTCCTTGTGCACAAATTTGTTGCAAACATGATCATTAAGGAGGGATGCTGAGGGAGAAGTGATTCAAACCCTCCTAGAAGTATTCAGTTTGCAGCAGCCCATTCAAGGGGTGGGAAGGAGAGCAGAGGGGTGTGGGTGGGATTGTGTCCCAGTTTCCCCCAGCCTAGGGACAGACCAAGTGCTAAGATCCCAACTCATTGTCAGAAGGGACTCTAGAGGGATGTTCCTTACACCAAGAGCTTCTGACCCAGCTGGTGAAAAAGCTTTGCAGCCTCAAGAGACACTTGGAGCTGGAGCCAGGAAAAGCAGGCTCCCTTAAAAATCATCCCACAAGTCTCAGTTTGGGCCAGACAGGCAACTAGGGCTTGCTTTGCAGATGATTTTTGAAATAGTCTCAAACAACAGAAAACAGCTCTTGGGAGAGATGTCCCACTGCCTCGGGAAAGGCTGCTGAAGCCCTGGCTTTGGGGGCCAAGCTGTTAAAGAGGAGTATCAGCTTTCTTAACAATGGAGATTTCTGCCCTTATTGCCTATTGAAAAGAAAAAAAAAAAAAAAAAAAAAAAAAAAAAAAAAAGGGAAATTTGACCCTCCCACACCTTAAAGAAAAACCTGAAGTTCATCTCTAGCTCCCTCCTGTGATTCCTGTGCACAGGCTGCTATAAACCTGGCTTGGTAAAGCTTTACTAAGCAGTCTCCTGCTGTCACTGTGGGAGTATTTATAGCTGAGAGTCATATACTGGAATTACTTTACACACGCACAAAACATGTCCAGATGCTTAAATGGGCATTGGCATCGTGCACATGATGCAGTTAGTCTGATTTCTGTGCCAGGCAGCCTGGGAGAAAAGCTGAATCAACAGGTGAAATCCTGCTGCCTTTTCCATTCCAAGTCCCATCTCTCACACAAAAGCCCACCTTGCATCCCAGTTTTCACGCCTGCTCAAATTCCAGCTGGCTCTGGCCTTTGGGGATGCTAACTCTCCACTGCCTTAAGAAAGGCAGCCTGAAAGAGGTGCCCCAGCCTGGATTGCTAATCTGTGTGTTGTTTGCCCTGTAGATTGCTTTCTCCAACTCCAAGTTCTATTTGTTCACATACACCCTGACTTTGTGAGCTGGTTTATGTTTTTATGCATTTTATAAATTCCCCATATTATGTATTCCAAAGCAATATCCCTACTGCCAAGATGCCTTTATGCTCATGTTATTTATTCTGCTCATGTTGTTTATTCTGCTCATGTTGTTTATTCTGCTCACCTTTGCATCCACAAGCCATCTGTACTTCCCATGTACTGTTCTCAGCCAGTCCTAGTGATCAGGTTGGTCCTGAAGTGAAAGAACCAAATTCCTCGTGGTACAAAGCAAAAGGCAAGCAGCTTCGACCAGAAATGGGTGTGACACAGGTCCCCTGTTCTTCAGGAACTGCACAGCTACCTACTTCTGCCCTCTTCTTCTCTACCATGTATCTAGTGAGTGTGAGCTTTTTGGTGGAGAGGACTCATGGCTGCTGCTTCTACCTGTGCCTCCCCACAAGCAAACCTCTGCTCCGTGCACTCGTAAGCCCCTTGCAGCATAGGAAGCTGAAGAAAAACATCTCTGCCTAGCAAACCATCACTGGGGCTGTTCCCCCATGGCTTGCTCCCCCAAGAGCTTCCCTGTACCCAGATGGATGAGCAATTCTGTGGCTCAGCCCATCCCAAGCGCCAGATCAGTGGGGCTAATTTCCTTCCAAGCCAATTCCCTTCCCCATTGTCTTCTTGCCATTGCTCTGCCTGTTGTGCAAAGCTTGCAAGAATAACCTCAGAACAGTTTCTGGGCTTTTTGCTGTAGGGATATTTCTAAATCATATTATTCTTGCTGTCATGCTAGGAAAAAAAACTATCCACTTCAGTATGACCATTAAGCATAATTAGTGTTCAGTTGCCTGGACAATCTGGAACAGAGGGCTCTGATCTTCTTCTACCAGTCAATAAATCTCTCCAAGTGCACAGGGAGCAGACAGTAAACTGAGCAATCACTCATTTTTACTCCTATAACTACTTTTAAATGCCCCAGAAAACAAGCTTGCAAAGACGGTTTTCCCTGTTATTCTGTACCACCAGTTTCTGTTCCCAGCCCACTGCTCCTGCCCTTGGATTTCCCTGGAGTACCAGTATTGGAGACTGAGAGCCAGGCACTTAGGAAGCCCTGACAGACACGGCCTGAAGATGTTAAGATATCTGGGGCAGAAAAGTCTCCAGTGTGACAGCAGGCAGCTCCTGGCCTGGACATTACCTGCTGGCCAAGTGTAACACCATGCCTGGGACCCAGCTTCTGCAGCACCCTCTGCTCCTGAGGCTGCTTTCTTCCCAGCAAACCCTTTATAATGCTGCAGACCCTTTATATAATCCCCATCTAAAGCCTCTCATGACAATACAAGACATTGCTCACACTGGAGAGCACTCAGCTCTCCCACAGAGCCTGCTGTTCCCATCCCTGCAGGCAGCACCACGCAGCTTGGCTACGTGACACCATTATCTGCTCCTATGAGGTGGTTGGGCTGTCCTCTGCTGGGGTTGCAAGGAGCTGATGGAAGATGTTGCCTCTAGGGTTGAGTTAATTTGCATTAATACATCAGATAACTTACCTGTTGAATTTCAAAGTCTGCCTCTGGGCTCTAAGAGAGCCTGGAGCCCTTCACAGGTTGCTTTTCTCACACTATCTCTGCCTGGGTCAGTCCAGGGATTTGTAATGGGACAGCAAGTTCTGCTGGTCACTCTCCAGGTTAGTACAGCTCTTTCCTGGATCTGCAGGCATTCAGGCTTGGCCAGGACAGAGCTGGAGCACACAGGCCACCCTAGCAGAAGCCTTCAAGATGCCAGCCAGCCAGAATATAGCCAAAATCCCAACTCAATTCCTCTGGCCTGGGGAAAGGCATCTTATGCCCTGAGAATATAAAAAACCTCAAACTCAGTAAGAAGGATATAAAAACTGGACCTTCCCAACTCAAAATTCAATACAGACAAAGGCTTAGGAAAATGCTCAGGAAAGAGGTGGGTGCCTGAGCTTAAATAGGGCTTCTGGACCTCTGGCAGTGGGGGTGTGATGGGGGTCCCAGGTGAGGCTACCTGGAGCAATTAAAGCCCCTAAGGGTTCTCAGGGCCCCCACCCTCAGGCTAATAATGTCAGTCCGTCCCTTGGGCTTAATCATGGTGCAGGTTACACACCAAGTGTGAAGCATTTAGGTGAAATTAATCCAGTTCCTGTCCAAAATGGCCCAGATGCAGCAAAAGAGGCTTATGGGAGGGGGGCTTAACAGCTTGTCAGCTCTGATCCCAGCTCCAGGTCCCCAGGCAGCAGGGAATCAGGGCATGTCCATAGTGCTGAGTGAACCCAGAGCTGTGGGGTTCAGGTGTTGTCCCAAATCCAGATTCTTCACCCAGTGTGCAAAGATCCAATCAGCACGTTGGGTTAAAATACTTTATTTCTAATCTGCAGAGTAGGGTGCTGGGTGTTTAACACCAGCCAGGAAACCTTTCAGGACACAGGTAGGCTCTGACACAGAAATAACCAACCCAGGAAAATCCCAGCAAAATACACAACTGATTACCAATGGTTCCTCTGCCATTCCCACCTATGCATAAGCACCCATGTTTAGTTTAAACATAGTTTAAACTCATGTTTAAAACATTCTGGGAGGTTACCAGGTTAGCATGCTCGTTATTCACAAAGCAGTGTGATTTTTAGCATTAAAATTAGCTAAGGTAACTAGAGCTTATACCTTCTTCCTATAAGCTACACTGAGTTCTCACTGAATCTTGCTCCGTTTTCCATCCTGTTATGGCTCTGCTGCCAGACAATAATTAACCACAAAACACAGCCTTGAGCATCCAACCGTGGGGACCCTCCGGTCTCGTTGCTATGGTTTCCAACTGCAGCTCGTCACGGCCACTCACTTTGTGAGTCTCTAACTCTCCCTACGGGCTGTGGGCAAACCTGACATCTCTGCCCCCGAATCCTCCCCCCCCACCCCGCCCCACGCACGACCCGGGTACCTGCTCCTGCAGATCCTCCAGGTCTGGGGGTTCCCGCGTCTCCCCGGTTTGTCCTTCAGCCCCGCCCCGGGACTGAGCACCTGAACCCCTCACCTTGTAAGCTGGGGGGCAGCCTCACGCTCCCCCCCAAGGACAGCATTGCTCCGTCTTCACAGAAAGACAGGAGTGAAAATGCTCAGATTTAAGCCCCAGATGAAGCCCAGCAAGTGCTCTTTTGCCTCTGCTGCAATCAGCACTTTCACACAACCTCGGAGCTTCTGTGCCACCCTGGGGCTGGGAAGTTGCTCCATCAGCCTCTCACTCCCTTCTCACCACCTGTGCCATCAAACACCATCCCACCTGCCCGGGCAATGCTCTGGGCCTTGCACAGGGGACACACACAGCGTGGCAGCTGCTACACTGCACATCACCCACTCCCCACCCAGAAAACTCCCTCTCTTGAGAGCTGGGTCCTCACCTCCAAAAGTGATGGCTCTGCCCAGTTGCCCACAGCTCCCTCTTTGTCATGTGATCGATGCAGGTTTGTTAGAAACAGTCCTTCCAACTGCAGGTCTTTGTATATTGGCTCCATCTCACCCCAGGAAAAAACCAATTCATTAGCTCAAACTGCCTGTGAAGTCCCAGATCTTTGCTCCAGATGAGGGTTTCTCTTTCTCTTGCATGACCTTGCAGTCCTGGTCAGCCACTGGCTGCATCACCAGCCTCAGCTTCTCCCCGAGGACACTCGGATGCATTAGCAAGGATTGCCACAGTGCCTGTCACCTGGGGATGAAGGGACCAAGGGACACCACTCCCCCACCAGCCCTCACCCTTGGGGCTGCTTGGACCTGCACCAGCTCTGAGGCGGGGAAAGAAATCTCAAAGAGATGTTTCAGGGCTGATTAAAGTTAATTAGCTCAAATGATGCCTCTGAAGGGAAATGTTTCTTATTTTGGGTT
>NW_009953577.1:425812-474757 GCF_000747805.2 Chaetura pelagica | reverse complement strand
TTCATAAGGCTGGTAAGTGCAAACAGGCAGGGCCCTTTCATTGGAAACAGGCAGCGTGGGATATAATTAAAGAAGTATGCACTGGCAGCTCAAAGAACCGTTTTCAATTACTGCTATTTTGAGAGGATTAAGGGAAAATATTTAAAACAGGACCACTGCAAAAATAGATTTTGTTTGTCATTAGCTTTGAAATAATATTTGACTTAAGGGCTGAAATTTCCGTATGCCAGGTCTGCCCCTGGTGCCACTTTCCCCAGGGGCTGGGAAGCAGCATGGGTATGGAAAATACCCTCCTTTTTCCCTCTCCCTGGTCACTTTTCTCCCTGTGTCAGCCTGGAAGTGATACACGGGGCAGACTCTGACATGAGCAAGATGCTGCAAGGGACTTGTTTGGTTACCAGCCTGCACCTGGGGTGCTCTGAGGACACATTGCTGCTGCCTTCAGGTGGGCATGTCCTCCCACAGAGGGAGCAGTGGCTCTCTTGGTCCATGTGCTTTCCTTGGCCAGGCCATCTATACCTCTGATCCTGGTGATTTTCTGCTGTATCTCTGCACAGCATGAACCTGTGGGTACAAATTTGGGCTGGTTTGTTCTGCCAGTGGCCAGATAGGTGACCTGGAAGATGCTGTTTTGCTGTAGTCACTGTACTAGTAAAAAGATGCTGCCCCAGCCTCCCTTTGTCTCTGCCTCTCCCAGCTCAGGCTGTTCCTTCAGAAAAGGGATGAAGCTGGACCTAATAGCAGGAGTGGAGCAGCATCAGTAACCTTCATCTGGGAAACCATCCCTGGGCTGCAGGTGTAGAGCTTCTGGACAAGACTAGAAACAGGGCCAAAAAGGGAAAGACAAGCTTGCCTTCTTTACCTTCTCCATCATTCCCAGCATGTGGAGAGGACACAGCTTGAGGTGTACAAAACCCATGGTCCTGTGGGGCAGAAATGAGCAGCAGTCATGCTGTAAGCACTGTCACATTCCTAGGTAGGACGAGGTCCAGCTGACCCAATCACAGACATCTTGGTACCTTTAGATATACCTATCATAGCACAGATAAAACAGGGACAGTTGATTTCTATCCATATACAAGGATACCAGACTCATACTTGCAGGTTCAACACCAAATTGTTGGGAAACTTGAGTTCGTTGAGGGTGTCCAAGCTTTGTTTGGTGTGTGCAAAGTGGGCACACTCATCCTGCCTTCGCAGGGCTTGACTTCCCAGAGGAAAGGGTTGTTTCTCATAGCACCTGGGTCAGTTGGGCTCCTGCCTTCCCAGGGGCTCTTAAAGGCCTGTGTGAAGTCAATAGCATGGGAAGGGCCTGGCCACTAAGTGGTGAGAAGGGCTCTCCACTGACATTTGTTGAGGCAGCTTATGAGGCTCAAGCAATAGAAACATTGGTCTTAGCAGGATCATGAGAAATCATTTCTCTGTGCTATTTACAGCAACCAAGGACATATTTTTCCTTTCAGAAACACCACAAGGAGGATGTTTCTCATGACTGTTGAGAAAGAGGGGTCCACCTCAGGGAATAGCATGGGTTGGGGTGGGTAAGTTTGGGGCAGCAAGGCAACACATCAAAGAGAGCCAAGGACACCAAAACCAGAGTCTGGCCACTCCCGTGTCAAAGTGCAGGGCTGCTGGCCTCTGGCTCAGACTCTGTACACAGGAGTAGCATCAACAGGCTGCAGAGATGTCTAACAAGCAGAGGCAACAGAAAACAGCTCCTCTCCATGGATAGGGGTAAGAGGCATTTCCAAATCCAGAGCTGCCTTGTCCAGGGCACACACAATGTAATCTCTTTCTCACAAAGCATCTGATGGGCAATGAAAAGGCTGCAAGGGCAGGGCTTCCTGCCACACTGATGGAGCTAAATAACCCCAGGAGCTACCCAAGGTACATGTATCTGCAGGCTTAGAGGGCTCCATCTTGGTTAGAAAGCCTCCAAACACACCACAAGAACTGCTGGAAGGGAAAAGAATAACACACCAAGCCAGACTGGGTCAAACACACTTAGACTCATGGAGATTTCACGCTTAGCAGCTTTTGAGTGGCTGTTGGGCAAAAAGTACCATGGAGGAAGCCCCATGGAGGACCAGGAGGTCCACCTTCTGCTGTGAGCTCAGAGCCAAAGCAAAGTTCCAAAGACCTGCAAAAATGTCACCCAGAAAGCAGACAGCAGGAAGAGGAGGGCATGTGTAGGCAGGAGTGTGTCTGCAAAGAAAATGGGAAGTTATTAACAGGGGAAGAAAATGGACAGTTCAAGCAAAAAGCAGCACAAGCAGCAGTATTCCAGTCCCTGTAAAATCCAAGTGGGTTTCATCATTACTGCAACCAATTCTCATGTAGCATCTTCTCCTGGAGCCCACATGAGGCATGCAGGTGCCACCCTATCCCATTGGTGCCTCCCAGCCACTGGTCTCCAGCACAGCAACAAGCATCTCCAGCCATTCCCATGGCCCCCATCCAGCCCTTTACTATCCCTCTTGGGGTGAGGCAGAGCTGGGGCTGCAGGACTAGCTTGAGCACCCTGGAATTGTCTCATGACCTCGGTTAAAACCCCAGGCAGTCACCTAGTGGCAGAGGAGAGGGGACAGCTAGGCAGGAGATGTTCCAGCCTCCCTCACCCCTGCCCACCTTCCTCCCCTCTCACATCACGGCCCCTCCTGCCCCTCTGGATCACCACCAGGCATTGATTGGCCAATGGATGTGCCCTGTACTAACCCTGGCATGGGCTGATCCAGTCCTGGTGCTTGTCAACCATTCATAAGATCTCAAAGCATCACCACAATCCCCATCTGCACCAAATCCTCCCACCAGAGGGCTGGGCAGCCTCTCTCAAGACTCCTATGAGCCCTCCAGGAAATATCTCACAGAGAACAAAAATTAGATGTCAAAGAGCAGAAGGATTTCAGCTCTGGCTGAGCTCTGGCAGGTCCCCAAAGCTGGGAAGGAGAAAAGTGTTTCGAAAACACTCATCAGAAGGCAGTGAGGAATTAGACATAGGTCACTTGAACTCCAGCCCTGAGGAAAGGGTTCAAACCCACAGGGTAAAGCCCAGCTGGATGGGAAGAAGCCAGCAGAGTTTTTCAGAGAAGGAACTGCTTGCTTTGTTAATTTGCTGACATCTCCTAGGCTGGGGTTTTTTTCTCCACTTGAGGATACAGATCTGGACCCATGTGCCTGGTGGAGACAGTGGTGCCACTCCTGCCAACACATGGAGCAGCTCCTGATGGTCAGAGCTGGTAGATTTTGGGCACAGACCACCCAGCCAGCAGCACCGTTGGGGGCTCTTACTAGTTGAAGGAGAAGAGCTGTTTTCCCATGCAATGCAAACAGGTTGGGCTGTGATGACCTGGCTCAACCTAGGAAACTTAGATCATAGGTCTGGCCTAAGCAAGTGGCAGTAAGATGTGATCTTTTAACATGTTTTGAGGCTCAAGGAGTGGGTTTCCAAGTACTATTGAGCAGCATTTTGCAGAAGCCAAGCTTGCACTTTCAAAAGCAATTGATTTATGAGCACATTGTCTCAAAGGGACTGTGTCTTCTAGCATATCTTCCTTTTGAAAAACAACTCCTAAAGCACTTGGGGCACTTGTTTTTATGCTTTTATATGACAATCTTTAAAGTGCCTTTAAAGGAGGATGTGAGCACAAGATGACACCTCATAAACAAAGTTATTAGCAGCTTTTGTGTTTATTTTCTCTGGGGAAAAAAAAACAACAACAACAAATATTTTTCATTTTCAAGCATTTAGAGTGGCTGCATGCACCAACAGAGCCCACAAAATGCTTTTATTACTTGCTTCTGCATACTTTGGACTTGCTACTGAGTGGATTAATTGGTGGGTTGACCTGAGCTCTTCCAATAATGTTGAACTGTTTGGGTTTTTCACCAGAACAGCATTGCTGGCAATGAAAATAAAGTATCTGTTGGCTTTGATGGCTTGCATGTCTAAGTGTTCAGTTTGAAATCATGGCCTTTTAGGGATGGGATAAGTTGACTCCTAATAGGAGGCTGCTTTCTATTCTGAGACATTCAGAAAGGGAGTTTGGACCAGCCCTGGAGACTTCTCCAAAGTCATCATCTCCTCATGCAGCAGCCCACAGGAGGTCACTCCATCCAGGTCCATGCAGTGCCAATCAGGCAGGGGAGTTTATTCTCCCTCTGCTTCCAGCTCCAGCTTACCCTGGAAAGATCAGCATCCTTGTGGGAGCTACTTCCAGGGAGATTTATGGCCCAGCTGGGCAGCCAAGCACAGTTCAGGGTTTACACAAAGGCTGGGCACAGCCCCAGGCTGGGTGCTAACTCAGGCACACGCCCGTGCGCTGCTCCCACATCACCAGTTCAAACAGGCCTCCCAAAATGTCCATGCTCAGACTTCACACTGGCACAGACCATAACAAGCCACTGGAGTGGCCAAATCACAGGGCTTCAAGGGGTTTTCAGTCTTCCCAGCCCCTGACCTCAAACAAACACAACAAAATTGGGTTCTTGCCCCTGTTGGCGATGGGTTTGATTCATTTTCCTGTGGGAAGGTCTCTCTGGCCAGTTGCACAAAGAAGCTCCGTGGTCCCAGCTCAGTTTCCAGCACCTGCAGAAGGATCAGCTCCTGGGAGCCTTTGCCACAGCCCACCAGGCACCACCAAATGCTGGACCCTGTCACCAGCAGCGGTGGTTGAAAGGCTGCTGCAGGATAATGGTCTCACCTGAGCTTCAGGGGAGAAAAATACTCTCCACTGCAAGAAAAATCAAAGCGTGAGAAGTGAGGGAGATCCCCCAAGACAAAGATGAAAGGCACCCTTGCTGCAGCTGCTGAAGGAGAGGACGATGGGAACAAGATGCTGTAAATCCTCTCTGATACAGAAACGCTGGCTGCAGCTCCAGGAATGGATTCCTGACTTCCAGCCTGGGCTCTGCTGTTATGGACGATGCCCCAGCTCAAGATGGTGATTCACTGCAGCCTGGAATGCTAAAATACAGCATAGAAAGGCTTCCCCCATCCCCCTTTGTTTTCTTACTTAAACTGTCAAAAAGTTCCATTATTTGTTACCTCACCCTAAGAGCACATGGTATTTCGTTTTATACCTCCCTGGGTTTTCAGAGATACCGGCTTCTCACAGGCTTCCCCCACCGTGCACTTGTGTCTCTATTAACCTCCCGAGAAGCTTCCCTCCCTTTCCTGATACTTGGAAGCTGCAAAAGCCACAGCACCATCTGGCTGCTGCAGCAGCAAACTGGTGCTTTCTGCACTAATTAGGCTGATGCCCCAGCTCCTCAGCCTGCGTCCAAAAAGACCCCCTGTATCTGCTCTTCCCACCCCTATCTCCATTCCTGGAAATTCAAGGCACAGCCAAAAGCCATAGACCTGTTTATGACTTGTTGTACAAACGTGATAAACGGCTGCTCAGAAAACCTCCTCTGAGCTGCTCCTCATATGGCCCTTGCCTGTGTTTTAATAAGCTGATGTTTGGGAATAGTTAAGTAGCTGTCTTGACTCATTTAACACGATGGCCACAGATATTTCATGGAGCTGATGCAGGATTTATGTCTCAATAATGCAATCGTGTTTGGTAAGCATCAGAGTTTTGCAGAGATTTATGCCCCATCAGCAACTCGAGAGGGATTTATAGGGCCCAGCAGAGGTGGGGTTACAGGAGGTGCTGTCTGAGAGGCTCAGAGAACCCTGTGTCTTACTGCTCAAGGGAGATTCCTTGGAGAGGCCAAATCCTGGAGCACTGTAGCCTGCTGACATATTGCCCTGCTAATGTTTTTCATTAATAAAACTAAACACGAGGGCTGAGGGAACTACCTGGTGACAGAAGGAATTCTGTAACATGCTTCCCTTCTTCCAGCTCTGTTCCAGGTGAGGAAGGGCTGTGGGGAACCCACCACAACCCAGCCCCCAGGAGGGAGGCCACACACAACACCTAACTCATGTGTTACCTGGGAAGATGCAGTGGTGACCGCAGCACTGCTCCCAGAAGGGGCACAGGCAGCAACTGGTGAGAGCCTGGAGGCAGCAGCAGGATGCCTGGAGCAAGGATGAATCCCAGGAGGCAGCAGTGGGGCTACAGGACATGCACTTCCAAGAGATGGAGGAGGACCATGTCTCCCAGTCATGCTCCAAACCCAACATTTCAAAATGCCGGGATCTAAGTGCAAACCACAGGGCTGCATTACAACCAACCACAAACCCAACATTGCAGGTGGCTTTTCCAGAGCAGTCCTCATATGAGATCCCTGTGTCTGGCCTTTCCCAGGGGATGCTGGCTAGGAAACAAATCCTCACCTCCAGCAAGTTCAGGAGGGCTTTCTGTCTGCCAGGACAGCCTACTTACTGTTTTTTTGACTGCAAAAGGTTTGACTGGTGTCTTTTTAATTGCCCTGTCAGAGGTTTCCTGCGACAAATGAAGCCAAAGAAATCCTTGAAAATACAAGGGCAGGGAAGAAGATATTTTTCCTTTTGTTTAGGTGAACTGGCCAAGTCTGTGTAAGCTTCTCAAACCATGAGGCTCAGCTGCACTCCAAGACATGATTTCTGGAGCATCACTTTTCCCTGAGCCCCAACAGCCAGCATACTCCCCAAGACAAATTTCTTTAGGTCACAATGGTTCCCTCCTGGGTCTCAGTGTAGACATACATCAACAGTGAGATTAACATGATTAAAATAACTGTAATGAAGTGATTGATTTTGCAGGAAGCAGGTGCCAGAGGGAGAAACAAGACTCCAGAGCAGAGCACTGGAGCTGCTGAGCAGAAGGACCACAACGCTGGGAGCTGCATCACCTTTGTTTTCCAGCTCACATAGTGAGAGAATAGAAGAGGTCAATGTTGATGAGAAGTAAACTAGCTTTAGACGTTGTTTCACTCCTGGTGAAACAGGAGTATTACAGCAGGTATTAGGACAAGTTCAGTCTTCTGCAAACAATGGCACTGCATATCCTGTAATGAAGCTGAGTCTGGCAGTACTATGACTTGTTCAGCCTCATCAAGAGGAGACCAAGACATGCTTTGGCTGCTCTATTGAGAAGTTCTTTGGCTTCAAGGCAGCATTTACTAATTGCAGAACTGCCCAGATACCCCTCAGCCAGGCCCTCCATGGAGCTGCCAGAGCTCAGCTGGGGCAAAGAAACTTGTTATATAGCTGGGTAGAACCATATAGCATCAGGATGGATATCTCCAATCCTGAGATAATGAGAAGTGAAGACATCTCCTAGGAATGACCAGAAAAAACTGGCCAGATTTTGATCAGCTGCTTTGAGCCTGCTCTGGCATCAGAAGGAGCCTGCACCCCCAGGCCAGCAAGCTGGCACACCATGCCTTGAAACCCAGCTCCTTCCAGCTCATCCCTTTTGTCATTAAATATGGGGGCCAATATTAATCACCAAGCCTACATTTCACTGTTACTCATTCATAACAAGACATGGACAACTGCACTGCCAACCTGGCCAGCACGTTGGCATCTTCAAGCTTTGGGTTTTGTAGTGACCCACACCTTGAAGGTATCCCAGGAAAAACAATTGTGGGCAGAGCCACCCAGTGTCAAACAAACCAAGAATGTTTGATTTAATTGAAACAGTCACATTTTAGTACACAAGGGTTTCAGAGGGGGTTTTCACATTTTCAGTCTCTCTTGAAAGACTTTGTATTTGTTTGTTCAGTGTATTTTTTTCTGGCCAGGAATTTTTTTAAGAATTCCCTCCAACTTTCCCCCCCCCTCCTAGGGAAAGTAAACAAAAATCATGACAAGAAAGCAGATTTTCAGCCACACTAACATAAAAAACACTCTTCCTCCCTTCCAGACAATGACCACTGGGAACAAAAGCCCTATTACATCATCCAGGTGCAGGGACAACAGGTCTCATCCCAGCTTCTGCCCCAAGCCCTGGCATGGTCCCAGACTCAATACACAGCAGACCCTCCCCTCCAGGCTCTGCTCACCCTCACCTATATTCTCCATAGGCTCTACCTCCTCTTTATCCCCTTCTCTTTCTTTTTCCTTCTTCCTTTTTGCTGTCCCAGTCAGGCTGTGCTGACTGTTGGTGTGTGACAAAGAGAAGGGCACACAGCTGAGGGATGCCCACACTGGCTGGTGTCCTTAGTCATGGTCCCATTCAGGCTCCTCCAGGCAGGATGAGCACCTGCAGGACTGGAGATCTGCAAACCAAACCAACCAAATCAAACCTCACTGCCCTGTCCTGACTCTTGCACCTACAGCTGGGACTTCACACACATTAATGCAGCTCAAGCAAACACTGGTTGCACATGTGCAGCACATGCAAGGCACATTCTCCAAATGTGTATTTTTGGGCATGGGCTCCATCCCACTGCCATTCAACTTCTCCCCCATGGTTACAAAGCCAATGCAAGCAACAATCATCTCAAGGCCACACACAGCCAGCAATGCCATCTCCTCAAAGGAAAGGTATGGAACAGGACCCACCTTTGCATGCACAGCTGCCTCAAGTTGCTCTGGGGTCACACACACGTGTGGCCACACAGGTACATTCATGCTTGTGCCACATGTCACCTCAGCCCCTGCACTGGGATGGCTGTGGTGAAGCCTGACCACAGCAGTGAAGGCTCTGCCAAGGTTCCCAACCTGTGGAAGGAGAGCCAACAGCCTGGCACCCTTAGTGGTCTGTGATGTGGTCTTTTTAATCAGGAAAACAGCAACTTTGCTGACTTTTCTATTCTAATCCTGTTCCATTCTCAGCAACAGCTCTGACTGTAATAAACAACATTGTAGCCCAGACTCAAAAGCTAGTGACTGTTGATGGGAAATATTTTGTTTCATAACAGTGCTTGCAGCCAGCAGAGCACATGAGAACATTTTTTTCACGAACACAGAAGATGCTATTTTTAGCTTTTCTCCCCCATATTTGTGGTGCTGGGAGGAAAGATGCGCCAGTTTCAACATCTTGCAGCAATATGCACTAACTCCACCCGTGCCATGGAGAGGGGGTGTGAAGAAGTCCCAGTCTGGTGGCTGGGTGGTGGGATGACCATGCTCATTATAGCCTGTTTTCCTCATTTTCCATCCATCTACAACTTTATAGTAGCCAACACTAAGACCATCACCCTCAGGACATAACACAACACTCTGTGCAGACCCCCAGCCCCAAATCTCACCTTTTGGTGCTGGCTCTGGGCCAGCAGCAGGGTGAGAGCAGGGGCTGGTTGTGTCAAGTGCCACAGACATCTAGTGAGGGACATGAGAGCCTGGGCAAAGGGAGAGGTGGCTGGTGATGATGGACAATAGGAGGGGTACAAGACACTCAGGTGTTACCCAATGCATCCCCCCTTTGTTGGCATCCTTCTGCCCCTGAGGGGAGGGTCCTTCCCCTTGAGCAGGGAGCAGACTTCATGCCCAGTGTCTTTCCCACCTTGCCTCCTTTGGGATTATGAGGTCTTGCAGCTTCCCTGCCTTACTGCAGCACAGATCCACCAAAAATCCAGACCTGCCGAGGCTCCAGGTACACCCAAGAGCTCCTGACCAGGGCACCAGAGACATTGCAAACCCAACAGCACTAGCACAGACAGAAACAGCACTGAAGTGCATAGTCAGCTGAAAGCATGTTCTTCCATGTCCAACAAAAATACGTTCTTAATAGCCATGGAGCTAAGTGGAGTCACCCAGAGTTATGATTTCCTTTCAGCAGATATTTCATCTTCAGGCTGTCACTTTCACTCAGGCCATGATTAAAACAATAAACCCCAGAGAAGCCACCCTGCTCCCCGTCAACAGCTGCTTCTCCTCCCCACGCTGTGTTGGGAGCCATTCATCACCAAAAGGAGGGAGGGGAAATTAAAGACAGATTATAATTATTTATTATTCCAAGCTGCCACACTGGGCCAGCAAGGTCTCCTTGGTAAAGCGAGGGTGGCTACAGCTGGAGCCCTGCAAATGTTGATCAAGGAGGGAGAAGTCACACTGGGGTATAAGGGATGCCTTCCTGCTGCACTTGCTCAGCACCTCTAGGACCCTTCATCTTTCTTCTCATGCAACAGGCAAGTCATTGTATTGAAAGGATTCCCCTTACTTAGTTCTGAAAACCTCCTTGGACATTTGCATTCCATCAGGGAAGCCCCACCTTGACAAACAGCTTGCAAAGGGGAAAGTTAAAGTATTGTGCATTGCCAAAATAACCAGTAAGTGCATCACTGTAGCTCCCAGCCCTGGTCACAGTGATCTTGGGCAACCTGTTCTCCTGGACTTCCAGTCTTCCTGGTCCCTATGATCTTGGACAGCCTGTTCACCTGGATTTTTGCTCTTCCTGCCCTGTGTCTGCACATAGATGGCACTGGGGGGGGCCACATGGCCTTAAATAAAATGGGTGATGGGAAAGAGCAGGCACCCAGGTTGTCCTCTGAACCTGCAATGTTGTTTTGTCAGCACATGCAATTATTGTAGAGTTGATGAGCAAGATTCAGCCACCCAGGCTGACTGCAGGGCTTGTTGCACAGTCGGACAGGACACCTAGAGCCAGCCCATGGCAAAGACAACAGCCTATACCCTGCAAAGCTCAGGGCATGAGGTGTCCCAGCAGGGACATTTCACTTGGGCCACAAACACAGGCATTGCAGAAATACAAGTTTTCTTGAATTTTGTTTTCCAAAGACTCAACATGTTCCACTCCAGCAAGGCTGGAAAACCTATCGTGTCAGTGCTCCTGCCATGCCTGCACATACTTGCATTTCCTTACAGTATTTTTAGAGATTTCCACTCCTTGGCCTGATTTGGGATGAAGTCAAATATGCAAAATCTTGGAAGCTGACACAGGAAAAGAAACTCCATTTTTCAACCAGCTTTAGATACAGCCTTCAGCTGTGGTGATAAATCTTCTGCCAGCCTGGAGATCTGCACTCGCCTCCCAGATAAGGGCCTAACACGGTCCAGAAAGTCTTTGTCCCCCAGCCAGTCCAGGGAGGGGCTGCTGTTCCACCCCTCCAAGGAGAGGTTGAAGCTTCCCACCAGAGGCTGCTTCCACAGCAAGAGAGGGCATGTGGCAGAGCTCCCTGGCTCCATGTCCCATCCAGCCTTCCCAAGCCAGAGGAGTAGAGACCTCAGCTATCTCCCCATGCTTCATCATCTTTACTCCAAGACAGCCCCACTCCCCAAGGGTCCTGTATCTACACAACTCACATCTTGTTGCTGATGCAGGAGAGGAAATGATGGGGCTGGGGCTTGGAAGCAGTTCAGCTCCCAGCCCTGCAGAAGGACCAGCCACAGTTCAGCCATGTCAACCCACACATCCGTTGAAGACTCCCCAGCACAGCTCCTCCAGAAACTGTTCCTACCTGTGCTGCTACAACAGTCAGTGGGATTTTGTGGGGTGCAGTCCCACTGGCAAAGCACCTGCTGTCAAAGCCACCTCCTTCCACTGCAGCATAGATCTGGTTTGTCCTTCTGGTCAAACACATGCCTTTCAGGTCCACACCAAGCAGCTCTTCTCAGGCAGGATGGCTCTTCACCTCAATCTCTTGTGGAGGAGGAACACCCTTAGCTGTCTTCACACCTCTTGCAGCAGGGGATGAAGCACACACAGGAGCTGCATTTGTTTTGCCACTAACCACATGGACTTCCATCAAGCTGCACCCCAATCAATTAGTCCTGTCTTTGTCTCTAGTTTGACCACAGTCCAGATGTGTTGTCAGACCAGTCCCAAAGCTGCACATTTGCTGGAGGAAAAGCCACCATGTTAGCTCAGCAGTTTTACAAGGACCCACTTCAGAAGTGTAGTGTGACCTTTCCTGTCTGGAGATGGGCTTTGCTGGGAGCACCCACCCTGTCAGCCCCATGGTGGGGATGGAAGGAGGGAGCCATGGGAAACCCACATGTTCCACACTCATCTTGGGGAAAATTCACCACCTCCTCTGCTCATTGGGGTTGGCCATGGAGGAGAACTCACCTCCTTTGCATGTGGCTGCTTTATGGGCAGGGGGAACCGATCTCACCACGCAGCCCTGGGACAGCCTGGCCACCACAACGGGGTGCTGCACAGCCTCCCGAGTTGTGTTTATAGCCCTGCTAATTTTAGCATCTCCTATTTTCAAGGAGGGATCCACCCAGCCCTGCACCAAAACCACCTCTGGGCTGGAAAACAGCAGCTGTGAGACAACATCTGGCATCGCTCGGACAGGCAGAGGCAGGAAGCGAAGGAAAACAGCGTCTGTCCGAGGCTGCTGAGGGAATCCAGCTAGACAGAGCTGGCCAAGATGCTGGAAAGAGTAACTCTAATCTTAAAGTTATTAAAAGAAAAAAGAATGGGACCTTGTAAGATGCCTGTTGCTGTTTGTCAGCCTGCTGTTAACTCCCACCACCCCTCTCCTTGCCATGACTTGGAGATGTCAATTCCTCCTCCCCGCCAAAGTCATCTGAGCTTCATCTTCACAGGGATGAAGATGAAGGGACCAGGGCAAGCTCCAGACATCTCCTGGCGTCACCTTGAAAGGAGACAATCCTTTACTTTTTAACTTCACTTAGAAATCAACACCTGGCTCTTAGAGGATGCAACCACCTCACCAGGACTCCCCATCAGCTCCACAGACACCCTCCTGCCCCATAGCAGGCACCACAGGATGTGTAAGAGCATTTGGGCACAGCATATGGTCCTCACTAGCCTCAAAAAATGATTGCTGGCCTTCCTTCCCTCTCAGAGACTTTTATTTGTAAGACCTGACTTCTGAATGGCTTTGGGTACACACCACATCCCTTAATTGCCTGTGGGTAGGAAATGCAGGTGCTGCAGGCCCTTGGAGGTAGCTGGGGTTTCCCCACTCTGTCTGTTCCGAATTTTGCCTTTTCATGCGGCTTCATCACATTTGCTGAACACACTCTTCTGCTCCTCTGCACATCCAGTCTCCCAGTGCCACCATTCACTCCCATCTCACTCTACTGCAGGGAGGCTTTAGGCAGTGCAGGTTTTCCAGTGTGTCAGAAAGCCCTTGTCCGAGTTGAGGGTCACATCTGAACAGGGCTTTTTTGTACAGAATCAGAGAACCTGGGATCAGCTTCATCTGCTTTGCAAGTCCCAGTCTTCTCCGAGCCGTGACCACCTCTCCTTCCCCATTGGGATCAAGAAGAAAACCCTCCATGGGAATAGCCAGGACATCAGGCAGGAAAGGAGTCTGGCAGACAGCCACAGGGATTAGCTGCAGCATCCCAAAACGTTTCTGGAAGCAGCAAGTGCTGCCACAGAGAAACCATGAGGGCGAAGGGTTCATCTGGCAGCCCTGGGGAGCCACAGACCCCTCCAGCATGATGCAAAGGGCAAGCTCAAAGCCATGCCAAAGCTTGGGCAAGATGCAATCTGGGCACATAGAGAAACCATGAGGGCGAAGGGTTCATCTGGCAGCCCTGGGGAGCCACAGACCCCTCCAGCATGATGCAAAGGGCAAGCTCAAAGCCATGCCAAAGCTTGGGCAAGACGCAATCTGGGCACATATGTTGCTCTAGATGGGCTCTGTGCTGGGCATGGGAGCACTGCTGGCAGGACCAGCTGCTGATGTCACAATGTCCCAACTGACTGTTCCTCTTTTTCTACAGGAGTTTATCCAGGTGGGTGCAAGCAGGAGCAACCAGCCATGCTGCAGAAAAAGCGTTTTCCAGGGGCATGGTGCAATTTTGGACTGGCACCTCTCCTTCAGCATCATCCCAACTGCTGGGATCCAGAGAGAAAAACATCCCTGGGAAAGGATCATGGACTTTCTCTAATGCAAGGCTCCTCTACAGCATTTCCACAGCTGTTGGGTTCTCATTGGAAGGAAACCTCAACCAGGAAGCCTCATACTCAGCCCCTGCATCCACGTGGTTGTCATTAAGACTTCACAGCTGAAAACTGATCTGACACCTGTTGGGATCAGAGTAAGAGTAGCTGGATCTACTCTTCCTGATCCCAAAGAGAAGTTGTGATGAAGATAAGCAGCATCACTCCTTGTCAGTGAGTGGTAAGCCAGAGCCAGGATTTCCCTAGAAGAGATAAAGCCCAAGTGAATAGATATCTAGTCCCACAGAGGTGGGAAATAGTATATTGGTGTAATGTTTGGTCAGATGTTCAGGAGATACCTGCAAGAGCAGTGTGTGGCAGCCTCCCTGCATGCAGCAGCCACTGGGTGTGGGGAGGCTGCCACACGCTGCTTCTACCATTGCTTTTATTTGTCCTTCTGAAAAATCCAGGCCAAACTGGAAGCTGGAGCTCTGTGGAGTGCTAACTTCTCCTGCATTGGTGTCTGGCAGCCATCAGGTGAGGAGCTACAGCACAGCAGTGCCAGGAGGGGAGATGGATAATTGCCTAAAGGGAGCTGAGGTGAGCCAGCAGCAGGCCTGGATGGACATCTGAGGCTTGTTTCAATTCAGTCTAAACCACTCCAGTCTCAAAAAACAACTTGGAAGCTAAGCTATTTGCAAGTCTACTTCTTTTGGCAATCAGAAAATAATAAGAAAGAGGCTGATACTGTTATTATTTCAGCTTCAGAGAGGTGAATAATCAGCTTTGCAAGGAATGCAAGTTTGGCTGACTGCTCAGGGATTTGCAGACATATTCAGGTCCTCTTAACAGAATCTATCTGTGGGCTGGGCTGCTGAAATTTAACTGCTCCTTGCCTGTTTAACCTGAACATACAGTGCCCATGGAGGGTCAGAGACCAGCTCAGAAGGAAAAGAGGAAGCCAACCCAGACATGCTCAGGATTCCCAATGTTTGTCTCAAATTGGAATGAATCACTTAACAACCAAGAAGGGAAATCACAGAAACCCTCCAGCACCAGACCCTCAACATCCCCTCCCCCCTTCACTCCGGTATCATCCCCCAGTGGAGACCTGCTCTCCAAAGCACAACTCACCAGCTCCAGCTCAGCTTGGTTTCTTCCTCTGGCAAAAGCTCCTCCCCACTACCTACCTACTTTAATAGCCTACTGTACTAATTAGCCCTCGTTAGCCTCTGAACCCCCTCTGACCATCTCCCTTGCTTTGCAGTGAAGTGCTTTCCCTCCTGAGCCCAATCCTTTTTGCCCCCTGCCCAGGTGGTGGGATTCAACCCTTCTCCTAATTTGTGGCTTTCCCTCCTCCCTGCTGTCCACTAATCAGCTGCATGGCATTCCCAGGATAAGCGTGCTGGAACAGCCCCAAGCCCTGCTCTGCTGGCCTCAGTCCTGCTTTTTCCCCTCCAAGGGCTCCAGTGTGTCCTCAGCCCCAGCCAACTCAGGGCAGCAATACATGACACAGACATGGCAGCTTACAGAAAGTACTGGGGAGTCTTTTCCCCCTTTTATTGAAAATTATCATTTCTATTCTAGTGCAAACACTGTACAATTTACACCACAAAGCGAGAGATAATTTATAGGATACACTTCCATCTGGGAATCCCTCCTGCAGCTTCACGCATCAGGCTCCGCCAGCCTCATCAATCAGTCATCCCTGTCATGCTCAAAAATCCCACTTGGAGAGGATCAGCCACCTCATTCTGTCTTGAGGAAAGGGGGGACTGAGAAATCAGCATTCATTCAGAGCAGACAAGGGGAATGTGCTGCAAGACCATTTTCTCCCCTGAATGGCACCCAATATTAGTGATAACTGGGGTAACCTCAGCAACTTCCTGGGAGCTGTGACCAGAAGGCTACTAAAACCCTGGAGAACTCCACAGTTTCAGGATAAGGCCCTTCATTTGCACATGTATTTACATGGTTCAATAAAATACAGATGAAACATACATCAACATAACATTTTGCTTTGGTTTGGCAGGCAAGGAGATGCTGCCTGTTGGCTGAGGTCATCAGCAATTAAGAAACAAACAGCAAACCCCAACCATTTGTCCAGCTGGACTCCATTTAGCACATCCATGTAAACGAAGCAACGTTGTCTTGGATGCTCTGCTTTACATCTTGATGTCAGCCAGCTCAAAGGTGACGTAAAGGTCTCATCTGGACTGACAACAGCCCGATCAGCGGTGATGGCATCTCCAAGCAAACAGCCCAACCCAGGGCCAGACCCTGACCAAAGCTGGAAGCTCAAAAGCTTCCACAGCCTTCCCACAGGAGCAGCTCCATGCCAGCCAATGTAATTCCTCTCAGGAATGAAGTGAGGAGGGTGAACAAGGGTTTGCACAGGCATTTATGTGAGCCCCTCCATGAAAACATCACAGAGCAGGAGTAGGGATGGGTATCTCGGTCCACAGACGGATAATGTGGTACCAGGAGGTTCATGCTCTCTGGACTGTGTCCTTGCTGGCTTCAGGATAGGGTGTCTGTCCACAGGCACCAAAGAAAGCTGCTCAAGGTGCTTCTATGGCAGGAAAGGTGAGTAAAGACTAGGGGAAAGACACAGGCCACCAAGATGCTGAAGGGAACAGCTGAAACCTCCAGGGCAGCCTCAGGCCACCACAGATTTGTGTGATCAAGTGGCTGTCTCTGATGAGGTTAAGTTGGTGGATCATGGAGGAGGACAGCAAGGCAAGCAGAGGGGAAAGCCCCAAGATAAGGCACTCAACGACTAGCTCAACCTGAGTAACATTACATTGAACTGGATCTTTTTGTGCAGGACGTGCTCTTCAATAGTTTCTCCATTTGTGTAGGCACAGGAACCAAAAGTGAGTTTCTAAGTGGAGGCTGAGATTTCCAATGTGGTCACTTGGCTCTAGGAGCTGGAACCACACTACTCATGATGTGATAGAAATCACGATAGAAATATTTGGTATTTCATGATAGAAATATTTTGGTTTGGAGACTTATCTTCTCCAGACTACAGAAAAAAAATACTAAAACAAGGGATCAAACACAATGTTTTTGACTTCTTAAAAAGCAGTGCTTGTCCAGCCTTGCTTCCCTTGCTGGTGTTCTGTCTGCAAGTGTGACCTGTCACTTTCAGCTTTTTGTCCTGAGTACAGTTACATTCTTCTTCCTCAAAACGATCCATACAGGGAGAACAAATTCCAGCAGCAACACACACAATCATGAGCACAAGGTACACCAGCTTGGATGTGGGGCTTTTTCCCCAGTGTTAGCTCAAATACTTTGGCTGGATTTCCATTCATCCTCTGCCAGTTTAATTTTCACCTCAACTTTTAAGAGATTTATTTCTCATTTCCTGCAACACACCATTTCAGACTATCAAAGCCCACTGTCAGACATCTACATATACCCAGTGTGTCTGCAGCAAACACCAGGAGGGAGACCTACACCGCTACCAGAAATGTCCCTTCTGGCCAAGCTTCATTCTTCTTCCCTCATGGTCCAGCCTGGACTATGCAGTAGCTCTGCTACCTTCAGTGGGACTATTCCATGGCAAAGTCCCACTCAGATTAGGCAAGTATCCTGTCCAAGCACTATTTGCCATAAATAAGCCCCCTTCTCCCCCTGGATCTGAGAGGCAGGCACCATTAGCAACACCAAAGATGGTAATTTCCTCAGGATGCTTGCATGGAAGAAACCTCTTTTGAGTTGCATTTTCTCTTCATGGAGAGAAGGAAATTAGGTCTTCATTAGCTCTCTAGAGCCCAGAGGGAAGACAGCAGGTAGAGAGAGCAAAGGAGAGTGGTTAAGGCTACGGGACAAGTCTTACTGCAGCGCTATGGGAACTGAAGAAGACATGGTCTTCACTTGGGATGCCTTCCACTGAGACATCACCTGTCCTCAGAGGGGCTGGCAGAGACTTCCCATGGGAATGTCCCTGCGTATTCCCAGGAACCACATGAACCTATCTGATTGGAGAGGAGATTCCTGTCTTATTGTGTGAAGCTGCAAATGTTTACGAGGAAAATCAGCAAAGGAGCATGGCTCCCTGCAGAGCCACCTCTCGGGGGTTTCTCAGGGGCAGAGGTGAGCTGGTCACCTCAGGTGCTGCTGGAGGCTTTGGGGAAAAGCTCTGACAAGGGTGAGGGAGGCTGCAGCTGGAATTTCCATGCACGGCTCCAGGAACCTGGATGCAGCACAAACACCCAAACATTTTCAATGGATTTTATTTTGTTTAATAAAAAACACCAACCAAGCTTGCATGTATATCTTATATATATAAATATATACAGTATATATAAAACAAATGCATCAGGACAATGCCTTTCCCTGTGGCACAAACTGTAAGGCATAGAAAGGAGTGTCCTAACAGTCCTGTTCTTGGCACTACAGAGCAATTCCCCCCCTGCTTCCCCCCACTCACACACCCACGTTGGCTTTTCTCTCTTCTTTGGCTTTTCAAGGCAGCAGTGCTGGGAATACTCAAGAAAGCAACAAAGTGCTGTGAAGCCTGAGATCTTCCTCACATCTCTGGTCCAGGCAACCTGGGCAGGACAATCTCATCTCCTTGCACTAACAAGCTTCTAGCAGACTAATGGTAATGGTGCTGCCTCTGTGGCACAAGGGACTGGAGGGATGAAGGGTCAGGTGGATACCATGGAAAGCAGTGATGGAACAGCTTCTTCTTCTTCTAGGGTGAGCTGGGGCAGGGGAGAGAGGAGCAAGCTTTGCATCTCAGCATGGTGGTGGGTGGGACATGCCCACGGGCTGAGATTGGCAGAGGTTTCTTTTTGCAGTCCCATACAAAAACGGAAACCAACAAGGGTGAGACTGTCCTTTGCTGAAGAAGCTCGTAGTATATTGAGCAGAAGCAATAAACCTGACAATAACAAGAAAAAAATAATGGTGGCATTATCCCAAAAGGAAGAAGGAACCTTGTCACTCATGAGGGGTTCAGTTTGCTCCCAGTTTGGTCTCCATGCTCAGTTCTGGGTTAGGGTTGGCTTTTTTCTTTCTTTCTTTTTTCTTTTTTTTTTTCTTTTTTTCCTTTTTTTTTGTGTTTTTTTTTTTGGTTTGGGATTTTTTTTTGTGTTTTGGGTTTTTTCATGTCGTGGTTTTTTTTCAGCAAACAAGTTGCAAAGCAGGATGGGTGCTGCTGTATCTTCTCCTTCTGCAAGGCAGCTGCCCCCAGTTGTTAATTAACTGTGGGCACTTGATTCCTCTGTAAACTATATTCCTTTGCCTTCAGTCTCAGGTTGGCAATACTGTTGGCCATATTCATGCCCTGTGCTGGGCTGGCGTTGGTACACGTGGCAGAGTAGGTGGCCATGGCACTGTGGGATGGAAAGAGAGAAACCTCAGGTCAGACATGGTCTTCACACCACACAGAGGAGCAGACAGGTTAAACCCTGGGATTTCCATTCCTGTGGGACGTATTTCTCATATGAACAGGGAATTACAACTACTTTTTACTTAACACCCCTGTAAATCTGTGGCAGTTCCATTGCCCAGGGATGGCCAATGCCAAAGCTGGCTGATGTCAACAGGAAAATTTCCATTTCCTACTTTCTAAGCCAGAAGGTTTAAAATGAGGTCAGGGTGCCCAAACTGCCAGTCAGACCACTGTCCTCAAAAGCATTCCCACTGGAAGCAATGTCTTTTGCTGAGAGCAATTGCTGGTTTTATTGCTTGTGAAATCACGTCACTTCTGAAACATGTTACATTAAAGCAACACTCTGGGAAAAACCCATTTCAACAATTATGCTGCTTTTTGGTTTCAGCTTTTTGGAATGAGATTTCCACATTTTCTTCCCTCAAAACTTCAGCTGATCATAAAGATCATGCCTTAAAGCCTGAGGGGGAAAAAAAGCACAACACTTTTTTTTTTTCTTCTCCCTTCAAATCATGACTTTATTAATGAAAAACATCACTTTTGGCAGCAGAAACTGAACAAAGATCTCAGAGTCCTTTCTTACCCTACCAAAATTTTGCAAATCTGCTTTTCAGGCCTCTAGAAAACTTGTTTAATCCATGTGTCCCAGGGTCTGTGAAAAGCAACGTCCCCCTACCCCAAAAATCAACAACCAATCTGACCTGTTACATTTCCTGCACATGGATCAGCAGATCAAAACAAGCTGAAAACAACCAGGTGAACTCGAGATGCCCACTTAATGCAGCCAGGGAGTTCAGGAGGAAACCACAAATGCTCTCTTGGAGACAAGCTCAGGTCTGGTGCTGACCCCTTCCATCTGCCTGCCTGGGTGGCTCACACGTGAGGCTCTGGGAAAGATTCTCCTCAGGCCACAGCCCAAGAAAGAAGATACCTGTTTTTTTTCCTTTTTTTCTTTTCCTTTCTCTCTTTTTTTAAATTTTATTTCAGTGCTGACCTCCACAACTGGAAGAACCTTTGGAACAGCAAACCTCCCCTGAGGTAAGTGCCCAAACAGACCTAGGCCAAGGGGGGTGCATGTTTGCCCCAAATATCTCTGACTTCAGAGGGCAGAGCTGACCTGCCAAAAGTTTCAGTGCAATCCAGGGCTACCTGAATTCTCAGCCTCCTGGAGATCCAGACCAGGTGATACTGGTAGGTCTCATCCCAGACCAATTGACTCCTATTTCTCACTTTAAAACTAGGGAAAATAACTTCTTCAGGGAGGAACTGTCATCTTTGCATCAGGACTGGTGGAAACACAACAGCTTACACACATGGAAAGGACATGTAAGACCCATAAATATAAAGCTGCTTACACCCAGCCAGGGAAAAGCACCAAATACTCTCCCCAGGAGAGTACTCATTCAAGACACTTTGAGAATCTCTTAACAGCTACTGGAAGGACCCTGAGGATGGACATTCAAATACAACTATCAAAATACAGGCTCAACTCTGCCCAACTCAGGGTCCATCAGCTGCACTTCACTGGGGTCCAGGACATGATGGACTGCTGTGCCTGGAGCCTTCCCCAGCTGGCTGTGCACCCCCCCAGCTCCCTCTCCATGGCTGGTTGGTGACTTTACCCTCTGCTCCCCCACGAGTCAGAAGCACTGAGAAGCCACATGCTGCCTGCAGAGATGTTGCAAAGTTTCACAAGGTGTACAGCTGGTGGCTACGTTAGCACCCGTTCCCACCCCGCTTCCACAGAGTGCATCTCCCCTATATTTTTGTGCTGGAAGAAATCAGAAGAGCCTCAAGGATACTCTAGATTAGATAAAACAGGAATTTTAGTCTCAGGTGTAAAATGTCCTCATTGAAAACCACACTGCTGCCCAAGTCTGGTCTGAAAATTTGGGGAGCCTCCTGCTCTCAGCTACCCAGAGGTGTGGGGAAGCCTGTTGACCAGTGAAATCTCTGCTAAACCAAAAACCAAAAGAAATCCTCTTTTTTAGCAAACAAGGAGCAGTGCATAAGGCTGCCTCCAAGCACAGGCACAGCTTGAGGTCTGCTTCAGAGACTCTCCAGGGTGTAATAAGGGTTGAAGCCATCTTGCTGCCCCTTCCCTCTGCCCCATTCAGGCACAGAGAGTCCCCTTCCTCTACTCAGCTGCCTGCTTTCACAAAACACAGAGGAACATCATGTTTCTGAGGCCTAAAATCCTTCTTTCAAATACTGTTTTCAATGGCCCGTGAAGTCAGAGGTGGTTGGAGTGGGAAGTGTGACTGACAGCGTGACTGCCAGTCTTGTTTTCTTAGGAACCTATGCTAAAAATGTCAAAGCAAAACATTTCAACTTCAAAAAAAATAACAGTATCTACTTGGCTATCTATGCGACACAGAGCTGCAAATAGCTTGGGTTGACCTGTGGCTGAATGTATTTGGAGAATAAACACACTGATTGAAAACTTTCCCCAGATCTAAGAGTCCAAGCAGCACCAGCCACACCACTCTCAGTCCTCTCCCAGACCAGCCATTCATCAGGGGAGATGGGGAGGGGGCAGAGGGCCATGCAAACACCCTCCATGGCTCTTTTTCACCAAGTGTCCAATACTTCAATAACCCTACTCAGTTCAAAGATTTAATGAGGCTGTGACAATCTGGCCCAGGTGCCCACCAAGATGAATGTGACTGCTGAGGGATGCCCAGCAGGATTAGTAAGCCTGAAGAGCATGAAGCATCTGAGGCTCCTGAGTTCCCCACATTGTAGAAACCAGATGTGATGCTCCTCTGCTGATGCCTTCCACCCCTCTGCTGGGTAGTGGGAGGGTGACAGTCTGTCCTGGTTAGGCATGTCAGCCAGTGGGGATTGCTGTAAGCTGCAAATGTCTTTGTTGAACCATCTTGGCTTAAGACAAGGGGAAGATACCAAGACAGTGAGGATGCACCTCTGCCCCGTGGAGAGGCCAAGCCAGGTCTGGACCACAGGGGGAGAAAAAACATCCCTAAGGCTTTCCCTTCTCCCTTGTTCTACTCATTTGCACATCCCAGATGCCTTGGGCTTCTCATTGCCCAGAGCAGCCCCAGACTGCCCTTTCCATTGTGCCCCTGGAATTTACCTTTGCAGGGTCTTCTCCTAGAAGCTGTTATGAAGCCCCTTGTGTAAACAACACCTTCGAAGGGACAATCTATTTTTAAAAGTGTGAGAGGTAGAAATAGGGCACGAATGTTCAGTGGGGATCTGGTAGCGTGACCAGAGCAGTCTCAGTGGGGCTTGGAAGGACCTGTGCTTCTCTCCTCTGAACTCACTACCCAGACTCCTCCCTAGGATGCTACACCAAGGAGCACTTCACAGAGAGAAAACCTTAGACCCAAATGGGGAATTGTGCCAGACAGCAGTCCTCAAATAAAACCCAAAGGATGAAGGTTGTCTCTACGAAACCAAACTGTTGGTCATCAAAAGCATCCTTTTCAGTACCTGGAGTGGGTGAACCTATGATTTGTTGCTCATCTTTGCAGACCTAACTGTGCAAACAAAGTTTGGGGTACAAGAAGGTAGTCAAGGTGACTGAGGACGAGAGGTCCTGAGCATGGTGTGCCTCCCAGAAGCCAGTGGGAAGCTGGCTGTGACCAAGTCAGATGAACAGGAAGAAATCCAACCAAAGGCTCCAAGGTCCTGACCAACAATGAAGCCACTGTGCTAAAAAATATCCACCAACCTCATTTTTCACTGCCTACAAGCCAGCTGGCTCCCCACAAACCAAGACATCCTGTGGATCTTGTGTCCACACCCAGTTCCTGTTGGGTGTGGATGGCATGGAGAAGGACAGGGAAGCCTGTGATATGCATGGACATTCCAGATCCTTTGAGCAGACTGGGGCTGCCACATCTGCACTTTTTTCCTGCTACCCCTTAAGCAGCACTGGCCACAGGAGATGGACACTGAACACCAGTCTTGCCACCCAGAAACACCTGGTCCTTACTGTGGGCAAAGCACAGCACAATGAACAGCTGGCTGTCACACATCTGTGTTCTAGCAACTACAGAGAAACTGCTCACCAGTTCAGTGCTGATCATTGAGGGGAGGACTGGAAGCAACATTCATGGAGTGAATTCCCAGCCCTTCCTTGTATCCCAACCAGTGACTGTCATGAGACAGACACAGAACTCTCTTCTGGACACTGTGTGGTGGCTGAGCCTCCCCAGGTGCTCTTGCCATCATTTCCCACAGGTCTATGTCCCATGGAAAGGCTTCTACTTTGCTTCATACTGGATGCACTAGGGAAGCAAGTGCAACCCTTCGGTTTCCATGGATTTCTACCGTGGTGACCAGCAAAAAAGCAGCTGCAACTCCCATGGAGCTTGCTGCCAGAAAGCCACCAATGATGCTGAACCAAGCCCACCTTGCAAACCTGGCAGTGAGACGGGGTGAGACGGGAACAAGAAAACCAGGCAGGGTGGTCAAACTGCTGTGTCCTCCTGGTGTCCCATGTGAATATAAATAGCATTTCAGACCTGCCCGAGGGGCACTCAGGCTGCTCTGTGACACTGGTCAGCCCCAGAGGAGTAACTCACCCACCTGTAAGGGGAGGCGGTGCCCCAGGAGAGATAGTCGGTGGGTCGCGGAGCTGGGCGAGGTACGATGGGCTGCTCCACGGCGGTCACGTCCCCTGAGTAGGATTTGAGCAGAGAGGCATTCTTGCTGGCCAGCATCGCCCTCTCGTTCCGGCGGAACTTGGCTCTGCGGTTCTGGAACCACACCTGGGGCGGGAAGCACAGAGACCCACCAATCATCACAACCAGCTCTGCTGGGACACTCACCACCTCTGCGCTGCTGGGAACAACAGGAGGCGGTAAAAGCAGGCTGCTGTGACACGCCTGTCACTGGGAATGCTAATGACAAGACTATCCTTATGTTTGCCCTGACAGAGCCCTTCCTGCAAGGAACTGGCTCAGTGAGGTCCCTGTGGGATCATGTCTGGCATGTGCAGGAGGCAGCAAGGCCTGGAAGTGTTGTAGAACACATCACGTTCTATGGTTTGCTGCGAGCTTCAGAAGATGCAAGCTTGGAAACTAAGAGCTGAGCAGCTCAAGATAACACGAGCAGGTTGAGCACAGGACATCCAACATCTTGGCCTTGAATTAACCACATCAACACATCTGACTGGGCAGGTGGCAGATCAGGCCTGGCAGTCCTCCTAAAAGGCTTGGCGTGCTTGGGACCGCAATACAGCATCATCCAGAAGTGTGGTGACCCTAGTGTGCCACACAGACCTCAAGGACTTCTACTGCTGTACTGGGACGGCCTGATGACCCCCACAGGTGAGGTGTGTCTGGATGCCAGCTGTGGTGATTACCTGAACTCTGGCTTCGGTGAGGTTGACTCTGCGTGCAAGGTCTTCCCGTACAAAGGCATCAGGGTAGTGTGTCCTCTCAAAGACCCTCTCTAGTGCCTGGAGCTGGCTGCTGTTGAAGGTAGTCCTGTTCCTTCTCTGCTTTCTTTTCTTCTTCTCTTCTGAGTTTAGCTGATCATCTAGGAGAGACAATTGGAAATGTAAAAGGTTAGAAAGTGAAGAGGCCACAGCAATGGGGTGAATAACCTGAACAGTTCCATGACAGAACAGGCTTAGGAAGGGGCTTGCACCATTTCAATACCACACCTTAGCTGCACCATGTTAGTTCCTATGTAAAAAGGAGCTGGAAAATGCATTGAACCCATGCACTTAATTCCCAGCTCAACTACCAACTTGTACCAGCTCTCTCAAGCTGTCTCATGCCTCAGCTTCCTTACCTCTAAAAAGAAACAAAAAAGTCCAGAATGCATCTCCCCATCCCTGACAATCCCAGAAACCTTTTCTGACTATAAAGAATCACGAATTCACATTCTCTTGACTTCAAATTCCCAAGGATTGTCCTTCCTGGGACATAACACAGCCCGCTGGGGTGAGCACAAGTCCTGCATCAGCTCACACTGACTGTGGGAAGGTGTGCCCGTCACTCAGCAAGGAAAGCACAAGGAAAGGGCTGTTCCTCTGGGCTTAACTACAGCTGAGGCTATGCCATGCTCTGTAGGTAGCTCCACTTGGCTCAAACGAGGACTGCACTCATTTATCCTCCCTGCATCCAGACCCAGAGACATCAATTTGGGCAGAGATGGGGAGCTGTGAACAAAGAGATGCCAGGCAGTGGAAATGAAGCGTGACTGATACAGGCCTGAACAAGGGACAAGCTCAAAAGCCAGTTTTACTTGCAGGCTTGCAAGCCAAGGACATAGAAATACAGTCAGACACAGTCAGTGTTGCCATTGGGAAGCAAAAGCCCAGTAAGAGAGAGATGGAGCATAAACAAGTTGGATACTGTTGACTGAAGACAGTTGTGCCCTCCCCAGCACTCACTCTGCTCGGCACAGGCCAGCAAGGTGGTGAGCAGCAAACTGTGTTCTCCATAGCACACATACCAGTTTGTGCCTAGTTTGTATTTACTCCAGCAATAAACCAGTATGTCCATACATCCAGAGCCACACTTATCACTGCTGCCTGTGCCTATAGTCACTGAAGCAATATCAGTGATAACTATGAAATGGCTTTTCTTAGCAAGGATCTGCTCTGCACCATCCCTCCTCTTTCCAATGCTGTTGCACATGCCAGTGTAGCAGCAGTGATGGAGCTGTCATAGCATGGGCACTTGCAGGTACCAGCAAGCAGTGAGGGTTGGCTCCAGGGGTTTGAATGCTCTTTATTAACACAAGCTGGAGGCTGTGACACTGGTTTTGTGTCTACCCTGCCTGTCCTAAAGTACGTTCACTCATCACACCAGTCATAGCACAGCAAACGTGTAGTTTTCCATGAGAAGCCACACAGAAGGAAGAGGAGAGCAAGGCAGCAGCCTGCAGGAGCCAGAGGCCCCTGCTGCCTCCATAGAACAGCCCTGCTCCAGCTGCAGGGCTGGAATGCCATCACCTTGTGCTTGGCCCTCTCCAAGTGCTCCTGTGTCTGTGGGATCCCACCAAAACCATCAAGGCTTCTCACCCTCAGCCTTCAACACTCCCAAGCACACCCAGCAGAGCCCCAGGTGGGCAATGTTAGCACCGTCCCACTGTCCTCTATGGAGGAACAGTAGGGGAGGATCTGAGCCAATATACATGTCAGTGTGCATTAAAATATATTGATCATTGCATCTATAAAGACACAGATCCTAGCAAACTGTATGTTAAGGTAATCACTGCACACCTTGGCCCAGATGACAGTCTCACCACTGAGAGTCCAAGGGCTTGACCTGCTTTATACAGTTACAGATTATCCCCCTGACACTCATTCCTTTTGCCATATAGAAATATGACAGCTCATCCCTCTGTTCTCAAGGGGGTATGTAAGGCACAGGGAGAAGCTGACAAAGGCTGTGGTGGTTGTCCTCACCACCTGCTTGTGCTGCTTTTCACAGCCCATCTGGTAACAGTTACTGCACCTGAACGCCTTTGGAGCGAGGCCCATCCATTTGGGAACAAAAGGACGTTCCTCTTAAATGGAAGTATGATTTTCAAATTACTGCTGGTTTACAGCTCCTCTGTCCCCAGCCCTTCTCCAACAGCCTGATGATCCCCAGGAGACCCCCTTCCAGCCTGGGGATTCCTGGGTGCAAAAATATCCTCTAGGTTTTTGTGTATCTGAGAGGAAGAGTATGGAGACCAGATTAATCCTAAAGCTGAAGTAGGAAGGGACTTGCAAAGGCAGGGATGAGCAAGAAAGCAAACATGTAGGAATCCCGGGACATCAAAACACAGGTGACTCCTTCCTGCTCAGGTGGTGGGAAGTGAAGCTGTGAGGCACAGGGATGGGATTTAGCTTTTGCTTGTGCAAAAGGTCATGCACACATTTCCACTTGCTCAGGGGCTGAGAATTATCATAAGGCCTGTCCCACAAAAAGAAGAAGAAAAGTCCTGCGTGTTCCTCTCTCGAGCCCTCATCAAAGCCTGTACAAAAAGAGTCAGTGACTTCCCCCTGGAAAAGCCTCAAGGAAGTTGTGCTGCTGTGCACCACACAACACAGCAAACAGCAAAGAACAAGCCTCAGGGCACAATCGTCCCTTTGAATGGCAAAGACACTGCAAGACCAGCTGCTGTAGAGGCCAACATCAACACCATGTCTGGCCTCCTTCTGTGTTATCCATCTGATGCTGTTTCCTCATCTAAACCCTGCCTATGCAGACTGGAGGAACACATCAATAAAAGCCTTTGGGACCCCTTGGGGATCCCCTCCAGGCCTTTGAAGCATCAGTTCCTGCTCAGAAGATGAGACTTGGCTGGAGGGAGCTCAAGCCCAAGGCTGTCTGGCCATTGCTCAGATCCTGTGTGACGGTTACGCATAAGGAAGGGTGAGCACATCGCTCTTGGGAGCACGAAGGGCCAAAGCCTGTGAAAGGCTGGAGAACAAGAATCCCTCCTGCCAAGCACGTTAACACAATTTGCCTGGTTTCCTCCCAGTGTAAAGCGAGACACCGGTGATTCACAGCTCACCTCCTCATTAGAGGACTCAAAACCAGCCAGGCCAAGGGAAGGGAAGCTGCAGGCAGTGGCCTCGTTGCAGTGACTCACGGTGGGGTCACCGCTGGCCAAGGCACCTCCAGCACCAGCTGGCACGGAGCAGGGATGCGAGTCACCCCCTTTTCCAGGAGGTAGCTGGATGGAGGTGGCTCGACAGCCAAGCACAACCTGTGACAGGGGAATTGGGATTTTGAGATCTCCTTTCACTGCACCTCTGGAACTGCACAACACAGCTAGATCCAAATGTCTACAGGAGTCACCTGGGGAGCAGGAAAAAAAAACAACAGGCAGATGTACTAGCCCAGAGCACTGCTGGGTTGGTGGCTCCTTGTATTCTGCCCTGCAGACATCCCATATGTTGATTACAAACTGCTAACCAGGGACTGCAGACACCTAAACCCCAGGTATCTGCAAATGTCACCTTGCTCACAGCAGTCACTGGCAGCCTTCAACATGTCAGCAGGGCATTATTTTTTTCCCTGCCATTATTTCTTTATCAGGAAACAACACTGAACACTGAAAAATGGTATTCCTAAACAGTGTTGACAGCACCAGTGACTGGAGTCAGCAGAAATAGCGAGAAGAGGAAAACAGCTCTAAAGGTTTTTAGATGGGTCAGAAGCCTTTAATTAACATTCTTTCACTCAGAAATATTTTACTACAAGCAGCGTTCTCAAAAGCTGAGCTGCTTGCAAACGTGTCCTCCAGAGAGACTGAAACGCACGTTCTCCTCTCAGGAACCCAATGCTGGAAAATCTGGGAATTTAATTTCAAAATCCCAACCTTTCATGTTGGGTTGGGGGATTTTGTTTCCTGATTCCACATTTGTGTTTTCCTGTGTTAATTCCACGTTCACCCGTGACACGCAAATGCTGGTGTCATACACAAACAGGCTTCTAGGATGCACCAAAGCATTTTTAATTGCTCCTAAGTGATACCATATGAAGTGTCCTATCCTTTCTCCCTTGCTCATCATGTCTCCCCTTGGAACGAGGCAGATCCACACCTGAAGACACTGTGATATAAGCTCCTTATTGCTGTCCAAGTGTCTGTGACTATCTGTAAGACAGCTCCTGTTGGGAACCCACACTGAAAATATAATAAAAATAATAATATATTATATTATTAATAATATATATTATTTATATTAATAATAATAATAAAATGGAATGCTTGTGCATACTTGCTTTCATTCCAGCTCAGCACAAAAACTAATTTCCAGATGGGATTTACATTGTGTGGGCAGTTTTGAAAAGTTTTAACCAGTTCTATTAAGTCCAGAACCAGCTGTCATAGTACATTAATTGGATCAGAATTGAAAGTAAACAATTGGATCTAATTAAGTGAGGGACAGAGATATGTAACCACAATATTATACATGGTAAGGAAGGAAAGATTTGTCACATCAGTTATATAAACTGAGAAAGGATTTCAGGAAAAGAATAAGGAATGACACTATAATCACAACCTACGAAATGAGAAGTTACTGTTGAAGATTGAACATGGATTAAAGAAAAAACAAAAACTATTTCACAGGGGAAAAAACAATCCAGAAACTCAAAGCCCAGCAATTAAATACTCTTTTAAATTAAACCCAGCAAGTTTTATTCAGCGTGGTGAGGAAAGAAAGAAAAAGGGAGACTAGAAAGGTAGAGGAAAATTATTTTCACTTGGTTTAAAGTTAAGTTTTAAGAATCTTGAGTAGAAATATTTCTGTGGGTCCCCCTTGGCTCCAGGCAGACTTCTCTCCAACACCAGCCATCCAGACAGTTACAGCCCTTTGCAGGCTCATGTTTCAGTTTTATTCATGCTCTGCTTTGCTTTCAATTCATTATATCCCTCCAAAATACTGCAACTCTTTGGATACAGGGCAGGTCTGTCAATTTAAATAATTTTTAAAAACCCTGAAAAAAACAAAACCAAAAAGATTTAATCGAAGCTAAAACAAGGTGCCAGGAAGGGGAGTGGGAAGCAGGGACAGGCACATTCAAAATCCAACAGATAACAAAGCCCTGCCCCTGAGATGGTTCTCATGCGTGATTTTCCACTCGTGTGGGATGCTGGAAATAAACTGGTGTGCTGGAGAGTGGGGCTACCCACAGGTAGGGGGTCCCACCACCACCCCTCATGCAAAAACAAGATCAGCCCCTGCCAAGGAACAGCCACCAGACACCAACAGAGCCCAGCGCCCAGCCCCGCCAGAGCCAGGGACACCCTACACAAGACAATCTCAACCTGAAAAAGCCACTTTCCAGCCTGAAAGTACTACACTGGCAGAAAACAGGGAAAAGCCTCGCATGTCTATTTTCTCCCAGCTGTTTTTCCACATCTTTGTCCAGGCTGGAAGGCTAGTCCCTTGCTGGTTTTGCAGCTTCCCCTCCTGAGCATCGCCTAGAAGGACCCACTCCTCTGGGCAGCGGGAGCCCTTTGCCCAGCTGCAGCTACACCAGATGTGAGCAGGGACAGAAAACGAGCCAGGAGACCCACACAAACATTCCATGCTCAGAGCTGCCTGGAGTATCTGTCTAAAAGCTCCCAGGAGAGCACAAACTCCAGTTTATACGTATTTCCATGCGCAAGAAGCATTTTCAAACGGAGGTAAGTTTTAACCTCAGGGTACACAAATCACCCTGCGCCAGACATCACAAATGTAGGTGACAGGGAACGCAGATGACACTTAAAAGAAAGCTCATTTCTTTAAGGTAAAAGCTGCCTATATTAAATCACCCAGCAAAGCCAGCCCTGACAAGCAGTGATACCCAGCCCAGCTGTACAATCCCAGTGACAGAGGGTGTGTACTTGAGATATAGGTCAGACTATGGAGATTCTTTAATTGCTGTGGTTTTTTTCTAACCTTCGCTATATATATATTGTGTTCTTTTTTTCTTCTGCACAATCTGTGCACAAGATCTCAAATTATTTCAGTTACAAAGAAAATTCAAGTATCTCAAGTTCCGGCCTTGTTAGGATCACCAGGAATACAGAAAAAAACCCCAATGAATGCCATAAAGAAACAGATGCTGTATTTCTTTTAAAAGCCTTCATTTTTGATTCTCTCATAATCAGGTTGCACACAAAAAACCAAGCTGTTTTGTGCAGGCAGCATGGAATTTTAGAGAGGTGACACTGAATTTTTCATGCAAAAACTGAGTTTTAGTATGACATAGAAAAGCCTGCACGTTTTCAGTGCCACTTGGGGTCTCCAGCAGTTCCTCTCCCAAGTATCTGCAATGTGGAGCCTATCAGGGGAATTTCTAGCTGGCCACATCCAAACAATGACGTATCATTACAGAGCTGTGAATAGCTTGTGCATGGACAGTGTGCCCACGGCCTCCACTGCACTGGGCTCTGCCTGCCAGACTGTGGGAACTCACTGCCTGCTCAACCACGGCTTGACCAGCACCCATGGTGAAACCCCTGTTGTCCTCTGCTCATGCAGAAGGACCCCCCCCCATGGCCAAAGGGACATTTCCAGGTGGGTTTCAAGGCACAGCATAGACCGATGGCTCTTGCCCACCAGGAATGAGGTCTTGGGATTTTCAAATTCCACAGAATGTGTCTGGGCCACAGAAAGGGCAGCATGAGCTCCATCCTAGCAGCTAAGAGCCCTCTCCTATGGCAAATACATGACAAAACTTGTTTTCAGGGTGGTTTCAGTTCTGATGCTCTGCCTCTCACCTGGTGGGAACCTGCAGAGCACATGGGCTGTTTGTCCTCCCTAACCACGTTAACATTATCAGTTGTGGAGTCGACAGAAGAAATGATGTTTGGGAAAAAAAATAATCACAATCCAATGAAAATCCAGAGAGTCTCCCTGAAAAGACATGACATTATTAATTACTGGGAGAACAATACTTGCAGCAGCAAAAGTATACTTTGTGGGGCCAAAATTATATCCTCCAAAAATTGGGACGAAGCCACTGAGAGTCTCCCTAGATCCCACAGACCAGTCTGAGTTCTGCTATAAATTTGCTTGGGTTTTCCTTCTGGGTATCCTACAGCTCATAAGGCACATGGCTGAGTCCTGCTCTTCTAACAAGCCTTTCTGCTGGGTCTTGGGGTCAGAGCGTTCCCATAATACAATAAGTGCTGTATGGATCTCATAAGCTCCAAGGCACAGTATGTTATGTGTTTGGAATTCCTTGTATGCTTTTATACTTTGTTTTACATATTGTAATTTTTATATGCATTACCACATTGATCCTTGGAAAATTAATTAAAAAAAAAAATTAATCAAAAGCAAACACATATTTGAACAGCCTGCCAGCGGCAAATCATGTTCTGTGAGACTGCACTTTGTAACTGACAAAGAGACCAAACCACCAGACCGTGGCAGTGATCCAGCAGGGTCAATTTACCAGGCTTGGGATCCAAGGGGGCTGCAGTACCCCCCAGTCCCTCATCAGGGAAGCCTGATGCCACAATAGCATTGGATCCCTGGGAGAGGAGCAGAAGTGCAATCGCACAGCTCTGCCAGCCAAACCCCACCATCCTACCCAAAGGGGTCACATCCAGCAAGGGCCTGTGCTTCCCAGCACAGCACTACTCTGCAATGCCACCCAGCTGTTGGTGCCAGCTTGACCACCAGACCTTCCCTGGAGAGCTGGAGCACCTCAGCCTTCACAGCCCCTTCCTCGTTCTTGGGTAAGACTCAGGATCAGCACGCTTGGCAGCACTGAACGTGTGTAGAGTCAAGGCTTTGCAAGCTCAGGGGTATGACTTCCAACGCCCACGTCCTCTTCCCATCAGCTCCCCTTCCCATGCCATGTGTCCTGATGTTTCATCTTAGGAACAACATTCATGCAGCCAAGATCAAACTTCCTAACCTCCGCCCTGCTCCTTTGGTATTTTCTTGTTTCCAAAGCTGCCTTTCTATGCTCTTGGCCCCCTCCCTGCCCTAGCTCATTCCTTCTCCTCTCCAGTGCCCTTTCTGCAAAGGCTTGAAGAGGCAACTTGCTGCCCTTTTTAATCCCAAGGTGCACACGGAGCAGATCCCAACCAGTGTCACGGCAGAGAACATCCTTCTTTAGAGCCAGCACTCCTCTTAGCTCGACAGTGTTACTAGGACTTCCATGCAGGAGCAGCCTTGTGCACCAGGAAGGCCAGTATCCACATCCGCCTGGATACCACCAGCTGCCTCAAAGACAGTGGAAAAACTGTCTTTGCCTAATTGTCAAGGCACGTTATTGATCTTCTTTGCACACTCATATCCCAGCAAGCTCCATGGGATCCCTTCAGGATGGCACACCCCAGTATTTTCAAGGTCTCTCTAGACGTCAAAAGTAGTCCTTGAAACCAGAACAGACAGAAAGCACTTCCACCATCTCCTGACTGCTAGAGGTTCAGAAGGCTGAGCCTCCCTCTTAGTGTTCATACAAAAGGATGCACAGGCCAGAAGCCATGAAGCAGAGACCCTGCAGTCCCCCTCCCACTGCACACCCACCTGAAGCCTGGGCAACACTGCTTTTATATTTTCTCTTGTATTTAGAAATGTGGCAAAAAATCCCCACAAACTTCAGCTAGTGAAATGTTCTAATAGGGAAAACTAGAAATACTTATGCAAGAAGCAGGTAAGAAAAAAAGAAAAAAAAAAGAAAAAAAAGAGTTTAGCCAAGAAAAGGGCTGCTTTAGGAGGGAATTTTTTTCAGTCCATATATGTGTTGCAGATGAACCACTTGGCATTTCGGGCCTTTCAAGTGGCTCATTTCCAAATGCTGTGGCAGCTGCAAGAGTCTGCAAACGTTACCCAGCAATCTCCTGCCCACACCAGGAAAGACTGAGTCAAGCTGACCAGCTTCATGAATGTCTCCCCTTGTTCAGGTCCCCGCAGAGGCCCCCTGTGCTGCTGAGAAGTGCCATTATTAAACCAGCCCCATCCCAACTGGATCTGGAAATTCATTTGGATGTTTTTTTGGTACATGGGATCCAGGCGAACAGACAGACGGTGACCAGTGGGATGCACACGCCAGCTGGCCCTACCAGTAGGCAGGAACATTGTTCTCCATGGATATTTCATCTGTTTTTTGAAACATCCAGGATTGCAGACTGAATGGGCAGAGAACAACCACGCCAGGCCCATGGGGTGCCACGGGCCAGGAGAAGGGGAAGCACAAACAACAACAAGAACATCAAAACCAGCTCTCCAAAGGCTGTGTGCTCCCCTTCCATTAGCATCCAAGAAAAAATGTGTTTCAACCAAATCACACCACCTCTGCCATCGCCTCTACCAAGCAAAAAGGACTGCAGCCGCTGCAGAACTGTGCTTAGAAATCCGGATTTTGTCCACCAATACATTTTATGGGTCACTCTGGATCACAACTGGAGAAACGATGGCAGCCGAGATCCAGAAATAACAGAACTTGAGCTCAGCTGTCAGCATCCAGCCCACCTGCCTCTTCCAGGGGCTGAGCATCCCAACCAGGAACGTGTTTCTTGAGTGGGGGATAAAGGACCTTCACATTCCACATGGCTACGGGAGGCAAATGGATTAAAGCATGCAGGGCCACTGCAAAAAAACTGTCTGCTTCCCAGGCCCATACTGAAAACTTGTTCTTCTAAGGCCATGGGAGAGTTAACAAGGCTGCTCCTGGGCTCTGAAGGCTTTTTGCTAGACACAAGGACATTCAGCAAATTAGGAGGGTATATGGGTTGGACCACAGGCTCCAATGTGCTCCGCACCCCAGCTCTGTGGGATGTGAAGGGAAATCAGGCTCAGATCCACCTCCATCCTTTGCCTCTTCTGGACGGCGAATGCATTTCACATTAGCTAATAAATTGCTACATCTTATGTTTCTTAGCCTGCTGGAATGATGAATATTTTGGAATGTATTTTGAATGGTTCCCTGCCAGAGTTGAACAATCATCTAGAGATTTTAAATCAAAAGGCTGAAAAATGGAAACCTCTGTATTTCCACAAAGTTCACTGCAGTTTGAAAAGCACAATTCCCAGCAGAGGAGGCAGAATAATGATTGTCAAGGGCTGCTGCGAATTGGGGCAAACGAGATATGTTGGAAACAACAATCCCTAATACAGAGAAATAATATTTGCCTCCAGGTGATGAATATATTATAGAATATCTACTTATTGCTGCTCTTGATCTGGCTGAAATGTCAGATGCTCCAGCCTGGAGGATCAGGCAATTAGGGGGTGTGTATGGAGACATGGGGTACCTCAGCTCTGGGGCAGAGCTGGCACAGCGAGCACGAATACTGTCATTCTAGCACAATTTAACAGAATTTAAGGCTTTTTAAAGGCTCTATCTAAAGAATTAAATCCACTGCCAGATTAGGCACATCCTCACCAAACAGAGGTGCACCTCAAAACTAGCAAAAGGTATGAAGGCTCACCCAAGGTAGCACATTTGGAGAAACAGGACTATGCACCCATGCTCTGCCTTGGCCCCAACCACCCAAATCAGTTTGTTCAGACAACCAGTCCCCACACAACAATAACTGAGCAAACCCAGCACAACCCCAAAGCTTGGATGCAAAGTCTCCATTAATAAAGGAGACCAGTAAGTGGTCTTGTCTCATCGGAACAGCCACGGATGGAGCAGGTCCAAGAAATGAGCTTCCTTCTCCCCCGTGGAGATGGGCTGTCTAGACACATTGGCAGGGCTGCACCGCCAGGCTTGCAGTGCTGCATCCTTCTTGTACACAGCATGTCAAATATAGCAAATTCCTGTCCCCCAGCCCGTGAGCATGGGCATTTTTTCAACCTTCCTAAGTGTCAGTCATGTCCAGAAATGTCAATTATACTTAATAAGAATATTTTAAACAGATTTTTTTTTTCCCCCTAGAAAAACATCTTATAATTTTTATAAACCCTCTGGCAAAATAATTTGCTGGTTTTTTTTCATGTTGTCCATTTTTACTAAGTAAAAATAAAAATAAAGTAAGTCGAGTACAAGGTATTTTTAAGCCAAAAGACACTGATATTTAAATATGAAATTTGCAATGGGAAACGTGGGGAGGAAAACGAGTTTGCAAAATATTAAAACACTATTGAGCAAAACCTATGGGAGCCAGGTGATGCTTTTCACTAGAAAAACAATGTTGGAGGATGTTTAGAGAAAGCACGCAGGCCTCAGGAGCACATCAACCCAGTATGCAAGTGTAGGTTTGAAGCCCTCCCTCTCCAGTCCCTCTCTGGATGTATCACAGAGTGAAGGCTTCTGTTCCAGATCAAAGTCCTCCCTGAGATCAGGTTCAAGTTCATGGGGATCATTAACCTGAATTATACAGATTTTTCCATCATCAGAGGTCCTTAAAATGAGCTAGAAGAATGTAGGTCAGGACTGGCATAGGTGGAACAGCATCTGCAAATTCAATCCTGCCCTGGGTTAAAGGTGGACTAACGAGTTTCTGCCAAACTAGTGTCTCAGGGGCCCACTCCCAGCTCTTGGTGAAGCTGTATTTGGGGGAATAGCTTTGGGAGATGGAAACAAAACCAGCACAAGAGCAAAGTTGGGGACAGCAGACAGAGGAGCAGGGTGGGATTTGGTAGCCAGGAAACTCCCCAGCTCCAGCTTTCTAAGACTGTGAGCAAGCCAGTCTGCTCCTGGGTGCCTCCATTTCCTTCCCCGCTTTGCCTCACTCATCTGTTCAGACATCCCACCCTTGGAGGACATGCTGTGCTGCTCCCTCTGCTCCTAACACACCGACTGGTGCTGTACTTATAGGGCAGCAGACAAAAAGCAGATTGCTTCAAAATAAACCAGAAGAGGGATGCGTTCACGTTACAGTGGTGCCATTCACGCTGTTGAGTTTCACAGCACAGAGAATAAATTATCAGCAAGTAATTAAAACACTTCCAGTATATGACATAAAGGTACACAGCAGCTACTTTCTTTCAGTTGCATATGCAAATGCTAGCTGGTGTGTTTCTGAGTACTGCAGACCACATTTCCTAGCCATCATCAGTGCTAACAGTGAAGCTCCACATCAATGCTGGCACTGCTCTTAATCCTTTACAGAAAACTGTCAGTTTTGAATCACAAATGAAGGCAGATGGACTCATTTCAGGTTATCAGGGCTCCATATAAAGGTTTGATGGCACCTCAACAGCTGATGGGCACCACCATGTCCCTGTGTTGTTCCTCAGGCCAAGGCAGTGCACAGCTCCTGAAGCTCAAGCTCAGACATGGCGTGTGACAGGGGTGAGCACTGAACATCACCTGCATGGGCCCCAGATCATCCCACTGCTGCTCCCTCGGGCTCATCAACCTACCAAACCATCACTTTAGACAGAAGCATCTGTGGGATGAGCTTTCCACTCTAGTCCACCAAAGGCATCCCTTGAGGGGACTTCTGAAATCACCCTGTCCCTAAGGGAGGTCAGCTGCTCTTGGCTGCTCAGAGAAACCTTGAGAGCCTTCAAGTTCACTTAGGAATTCTCTGCCAACCCCTTTGGTCACAGGAGTAAGTGCATTAGTGAGCAAGCAGGTGACCCCTCCTCAGGTGTGGCTTCCCACCTCCTCGCCTCCCATTCATCCCCCAGAGAGAGGTACCAGGGATGGACACCACGGCTCAGGCTGAAGGTCCTCTCCTGCCAGCCTCAGGTCCTAACCACATGCTGGAAGTGCTGACATCAATGACAAGCCAGGACTGGTGAACAGCCAGATGCAAAGCCCCTGGCCATGGGCTACTGCCAGCCTGCATCCCTGCAGGCACACCTCTCTGACTGGCCCCGGGCCACTCACAACAGCTCTCCAAGATCCTCCTTGGTCACAGAAACTGAATTAAAATGGAAAGACTGAAATCCCAGTATGGAAATCCAGTGCCTTAGTATGCCAAATGTCCCTGCAGCCTGGCTGGAGCCTGGATTTTCTGAGATGGGTCAGTTGGGAATATCCTTCAACTTTGGGCAGAAGGGACAACTCCAGAGTGGTGATGGGTGGATGGAAACATCCCTCATGCAGGCCCTGGCGCATGCATGTTGCTACGCAAAGACCACTGCCATGCAGTGTGGTGTAATGAAGATCAGAGCACCCAAAGAGCCACAACCAGCCCGGAGAGAACTAAAGCAGAACAGTCTGGTCCTGAAATAGGTCCTCTTTTTCTTTTAAGCGCAGCTCATTAAATGTTTGCTGGAAAAACAGAAAAGCATTTTCCACAGAGAAGAGGACATCCAAGAAAAGCCCTTTCGGACATAAATTGGCAAGAGGCTCCCAAGCATTTATCTTCGGCATAGAATGTGCTCTGTCAGGAGGGCTGTAACTAACAATACGCTGAAAAACATGCCACAGACTTCCACTGTATTTTATTTGGCACTCAGGGGTTATTCCCTAGCACAAAGTATTCGAAACTGGCATCGGTTAAACGAGAAATTACAGCCTTCAAAAGACCCATTTAACGTCAGCTGCAGAAAGTACGGAATTCGCCATCGGCTTCGATGACAACGGATTATGCCCCATAAAATGCTGCAAAGACGCTCGGCTACAATGCTCGGCGCGAGCTGCCAGTTCAGGGGGGGAATGAGGAACTCAGCCCTTCCTGCCCCTTCCCGGGAGGCTGCTGCTGGTTTGGGGCTGCTGACACCCCTCTCCCCAACCCTCTGGCTCACCAGCCTGCCAAGTGCAGCCACAGGGCTTGAGACACGGCACGCTGATGTCTGCAAGGGCCAGCAGAGCTGTGCTCTGAGCCACACAGCAACATCTTGCTCCATTTGGAGCAAAGTACCTTCAAGCTCATTAGCCCCACAGCTCATTAGCTAAGGAGGAATAAGAGGGAAGAGTCTCAGTCGTCTGGGCTGGATGTTCAGCTGGGACAGACTGAATTCAACAGCATGGACAGGTCAGGAGGGCACAGAACCCAATGGGTGAGTCACCTGGCTCTGTGCCCACGGTAGTGATTTGAGAGCTCTATCACCTCCTGATCCCTCACAGCTCAGCTACATCCCAGGTCAAAAGACAGAGGTGCTGCCCCTGGCCCACGAGATTATTCCCACCTCTCTGCGAGAAGCAAAGAGCTCTGCCAGCAAACTCCCTGGGCCTTCAAATTTCTTTCCACTCTGGCTTCCTGAGTGCTCCAGAAAATTAAACCTCAGAATCAGGAAATCTTCCTGGTGTTTGCCCAGGACGAGCACTGTGTCTGCACAGGAGTGCTCTGCCGAAAGCTTGTATGCCTGGGGAAGGGAAAGACTGGGAAGGGAGACTGTCACCTGGCCTTCTGGACTGGGCCAGTGCTGTCTCAAGTTAACCTGGAAATAGCTGGAAAAAGCAATGGAGGTTCTTGGTCCTGAAGCAATCACTGCCTCAGTGTGGGCTCTACAGAGGTGACCCTAAGCTTGGTTTTCCTGCTGCAAACCCAGAGATGTAAAATGCTCCCATTCAGGGGCTCTGCAAGAACTTTTTTACTGTTTCCTTCCCCAGCCAGAGTCAGGGAGCTGCAGCTACAGGAAGCCAACAAAGACAGGGGTTTACAGGGCAAAGACCCTTTGTTTACCTTGCCCTGGCAGGATATTGAATCATTCACGGGACCTGTGCAGCAACAACAAAAAGGAAAAAGCAGACTTTCTGCCCCGCATTAGCATGTGCTGTTCCAGCCCTTGTAAAGCCCAGACACCACAGGCGTCTGTAGCCTCTGAGTTCACCGCTGTTCCTGCAAGCCCAGGAATTGTCCTTGGCTTGAAATTGTGTCTGGGAGCTTTCACCAGGCTGGGGGAGGTGGGATGGCCTTGCCTTAGCTGTGCTAAACAGTGTTCATGCACCGCAGAACCTGCCGCAACAGGACCAAGTGAAATCTTCACAGACCAGAAGTTGGACCCTCAAGGAATTGCCTCTGCAGGAGACGAGCAACAGCACAAGCTCAGGACAGACTGTGTCTTCTCTTGGTGCACCCTCTGCTTTCACCAGGCTGGGGGAGGTGGGATGGCCTTGCCTTAGCTGTGCTAAACAGTGTTCATGCACCGCAGAACCTGCCGCAACAGGACCAAGTGAAATCTTCACAGACCAGAAGTTGGACCCTCAAGGAATTGCCTCTGCAGGAGACGAGCAACAGCACAAGCTCAGGACAGACTGTGTCTTCTCTTGGTGCAACCTCTTTTTTTTTTTTTTTTTTTAAACCTTGAAGCTTGCTGGGTCTCATCCTTCTGACTGACACACCCTGCCAGAGACATACTTGTTTTTCGCCCAGGTTTTCGCATGACCCCCAATTTTTTACATATTTAGAGAAAAAGAAAAAAAAAAAAAAAAAGAACTATAATCAAGAGTCATGGTCCTTCAAGGAGTCACAGCAACAATGAGACTGACCTTTGGTTCTGCTGTACCAGCACAGCATATTCAAGTGGAAAAGTGGGAGTTCTCCCATAAAAGTTTCAGGCGCCCCGATAGCGAGCCAAGCTGGCATCCTGGCAGTAATGGTGTATTGTTAGCCAGTTGGCCCAGTTTTAGAAATTGAAGTGTGACAGCTAAACCCATCATGTAGAGTGCTTTGATGCTCAAGCCACTTGCAGTCAGGCACTAACTACAGGCTGAAATGCCCAACTTGAGGCAACCGCACCGGAAATCTCAACCGTTTCCCGCTCGAGACGTCAGATGGCATTTCTGACAGAGCAGAACCTGGAGTCCTCTCCCAGCTGTCTGAGGGGAAGAAAAAGGCCTTTTAAATTTACTCTCCTTACACAGAGAGACCAAGCCAACAATGTCAAATGCCTGTATCGAAATAATGTTTTACTCCCAATGTGTGACAGGAAGGTATCAAACCGCACGTCACCTGCTGCTGGGGGCACGATCCTGAGGGCCTGCCAGATTCACAGCAGGCGCAGGGACCCCTCCCAGCTTAGACACTGCTGTTACATTGCAGATAGTTTAGGTGCCCCTGATGAATAGATACACCTTCCTGAATCAAAAGTAAGAGGACGAAAACCCCAAGTCTTCACATAAATTAAACTTGAGAAATATTTTGACCAAATCTGTTCCCAGCATTAAGAGGATTGCAGGCGCTGGAGATGAAAAACTCCTTTTACACTGGAAAATTCATCCCCTTGTCTCCAATGAAGGATGGATGGGTTACTAAAACAAATATTACATTTCATTCTGGCTAACAGCACTCTGATCTTGCCTAATATGAACAGGGGAGGCAAAAACAGTCCTGAGGATTATCATTTACACACAGTTGACTTCAAGCCGTCTTGCTTGCTGAGCCTGGGCTGCAATACGAAATGCAAGTTTCTCTCACAAACCTCTTCCGTTGTTCAGGCATTTGTTTTGCAGTTACTCTGGCAGTTTTACTGGATCGATCACCTGGGCACAGAGGGAATAAAATACTAAAACTCCTCACGCCTGGGCACAGGATGTATGTTTCTCTGGTTACTTGCCAGCCTGTGGCTGAAGTCAGAGTTCCATCCTTGCCACCCGCTGTTGCTCTCACCCAGAGCCATGTCCAGAGAGACGGGTGCCCACATCCACCCCAACCACACGCCTGCCTTGTAGTCCACTACAAGCTCCACCAGCATTGGCTGAAACAGGCCAAACATGGCTAAATCCCTGCAACTGCACTGGCAGATCAGTGAAACCTCTCCTACCTGGCAGTCTCTGGTACCCAAGCATCAGCTTTTCCGGTTTCCAGTCTCCAGAGGCACTCCCTGTGCCTCCCATTTTCACAGGCTGAGGGCTCTGATTTGTCTCAAATCATTAAAGAAAATGAACATGGGAAGTTTCAAGGCTTGAAAACCAAGCACCTTAAAAAGTTACTACCAATAGTAACTAAAGGGGTAATACCTGTTGTGCTTGCTAGAGCACAGAGCATATTTGCATGGCAGAGATGCTGCTCTCTAGCTATTAGGTCTCCAGCTATGAGACTGGCTGACCTTTACATTGAAAAATACAAAAATGGGAACGGCTGTTGGAAAACTGCATTGAAGATCTCTTCCTCTCTCCTGACTCTGCCTTCCCCTTGCTCCGGGTCCCAGCTGAGTTCAAGGCAGCCTGTGTCTTGCTCAGAGCACAGTTTGCCACGTCGGAGAGAAGCAAGTTGAAGATGGGCCTCAGCCCTTTGAAGTAGCCACAACAGAGAGGAGGACATCCGCTCCCAAGGGACATGCCACACAGGGCTGGCCCATCTACCAGGACAGCAAACGCAATGTGCAACATGTGGCAGGAGACAGGCAGTGCTGGAGGAGAAGGTATAAGCCAGAGCTTGCACCAGCTTCCTGTAGGCACCAAGACAGGAGATGGTGTCCTCAGAGGGGCTGCTCTGGGCACCAAACCCCTTTGAGATGCCTTCCAAAAAGGCAGTCGAGCTTCCCCAGCTGGTTTCAACTGGCTTTCTGGAGAAATCACTTAACAGTGCAACATGCACTTTGCCTCTGATCCTGCTGACAATTTTTCAGCCATTGGCCAATTTCTACTGCAATTTGACAATTTGAACAGGAACTCCAAAGCTAGGTAAGCTCCTACAATTTGCCTGGAAACCTGGTGGCTCAGTAAAAGGAAAGAGTTATTAATGCTAACAGTAAGAGACCAAGCAGCTGGGTGAGCCCAAGCTCTTACGAGACACCCAAGAACCCAGACCAGAGCACGTCACTGCTCTGCTGAAGCACAGGGAAACCCCAGCAGAGCTCAGCCACAGTTGCTCCATGGACTTTCCAATTGAAGGTGCACATTATTAACAGCTGCCTCATTCACATCACACCCCTTCACCTTCCTTGGCAAGGCCAGAGCTAGAAGAGCCCAGGGCCCAGACCAGGCAGCCCAAGGCCCAGGTACTGCTGCATCACTCTTTTTTTTTTTTTTTAACTATTAAACCAGGAGAAAAGGGAGACTGAGGAGATGTGGAGTGCAGCGCCCACAGCATCCACATGCCCTGTGCAGGCAGGACAAGCAGCCCACACTCCTGTGGGACCCCCCACACCACGCTGTCCACCCACCCGTGTTTCCCTCCTTCACCGCTGCTACAGCCCTTTCCATGGGCTCGCACCAGCAGATGGCACCAGAATAACAGAAAAGCCCCTCCACATCTCCTCAAATCCTCCCACAGCATCATCCCCCTGCAGCCCGATTGAAGGTGCACATTATTAACAGCTGCCTCATTCACATCACACCCCTTCACCTTCCTTGGCAAGGCCAGAGCTAGAAGAGCCCAGGGCCCAGACCAGGCAGCCCAAGGCCCAGGTACTGCTGCATCACTCTTTTTTTTTTTTTTAACTATTAAACCAGGAGAAAAGGGAGACTGAGGAGATGTGGAGTGCAGCGCCCACAGCATCCACATGCCCTGTGCAGGCAGGACAAGCAGCCCACACTCCTGTGGGACCCCCCACACCACGCTGTCCACCCACCCGTGTTTCCCTCCTTCACCGCTGCTACAGCCCTTTCCATGGGCTCGCACCAGCAGATGGCACCAGAATAACAGAAAAGCCCCTCCACATCTCCTCAAATCCTCCCACAGCATCATCCCCCTGCAGCCCGACTGGCCACAAGCCTGTGGCTACCAGCTCTCTAAAAGCCTGTTTGGGGCTTACCCGTAACAGAACTTTTAAAAGTTTTGGCAAACAAATTCAAGAAAGGGAGCCAAAAAAACCCAAAACAATTAAGGTAGATTATTTCCATTTTGAGGCTTATAAATTTCCCCCCTCCAACATAGATGCTGCTTTTAAACAAAAAATATGGAAGCAAAGCATTTACCCGAAGCATCTGCTTTCCCCATAACTTCTTTAACTTGGAGGAGTTTTGTCCCCTCCAGCTGGAACCAACAGAAATTTCCTGCCTGCTGCAGCTGAACAGAATCTGCATTTCTCAGTGTAGAAGCAGTTCATTTGAGAAGTGCCTGGCTACATTTCTAGGCAGGAAGGTGCCATTCTCTTTGGCCATTGTCACTACCAACACTGTTCCAGTACACTTCTTCCCAAGCAGCTTCTGCTGTTAGCTAATGACAACATCCTTAACCCTGGTGCGTTTAACACTCTCAAAACAGCTTGGATGAGGGTGGGCACTTCCCACAGGAGGTACCTGTCTCTCTCTTGTACACCAGGTGGACAAGAATTTCTCTCTTTACAAAGAGGGTGCCTGAAAGCAGGATTAACAGCCAGAGCACAGCCTGCAGCAAAATCCAGCCACATCACAAGTCAGTTTAGGATAACCCTACACACATTTGTGCCATGTGGTACCTCCTGATTGCAGCAGTGGGTAGCCACACTTTCAAAAGAGTCTGGGTGAAGATGAGAGTGGTCTTCAGGGATGCTCTCTGCAGCGCAGACAAGACTCCCCCAGTCCCTGGCTCAGCTGCAAAGCATACCCAGGTGTACCTGAGCACTGCGCAGTGACACCAAATGCCCTGGAGCCACAGCCCTGCCTGGCAGAGTTTATCATGCTCACAGAGATGTCAGGAGTTTTTCAGAAGTTTGAATCCTGCCCACAGTCAATCTGGGAGATATTCAGAGACCTTCTGACTTTTCACACTCAGACTGAGTTCTGAACATGGCTCAGCCCAGCAAGATTTTAAAAGAAGTTTGATTATTTTGATCTTTTCCCTCTACCCCCCTTTTTAATCATAACAAAGGAAAGTGTACTTCCTCCCAGCCAAACCATTTCTCAGCACATCTTTTAAATAATGTTCCTTCTACGAATGAAGTACATTTGGAAACCTCCAAGCCTCCATCCACCTTGGCCAATAGTGTGTCCATGAGCATGATGCTATGAGCACTGAGCATCAGTGCTGGGAACTGCCCAGCCTGGAGGAGTGGAGAAAGGCTCCCATCCCCACAGACTCAGTGGCAGAAGACCAGCCACGAGGGTTTTGTGCTACAGACTCTCCTGGGGGAGCCACCTTTCTGCAGCCATTCCTGGCTCAGCAGGGTCCTCCCCAGCTGGCAACAAGTGAACACGAAATGAAGCGCAGATGCAGGCGGGGAATGATGCCTCTGACCATGGCAGCCCTGCAAACCCTTTTGCCCCCTTTCTTTCGGGCCAGCCCTACACAACAACCTCTGCCCTTCCCACGGAGCCCACCCTAATGATTCAGATCTCCTCTGTCCCACGAGGATGCTAAGCACGTTTATCCCCCTCCCCACCTTTGATTAGATTTGCAGCTCTCCCTGTTTTCCTCATTTTACCCAAAGCCAACAGGGCTGCGATTACAAAAGACACGGTTCACACAGACTCTCATCCTGGCCAGAAATCCCAGAAACCTCAAGCAACAGCCTGTTTTCTTCAGAGCCGCAGTGAACTCAGAAGAGGTCCCATAATACAAGAGCGAGTTGGGCTGTTTCCATGCCTGATGTTTGCCCTCCATAGCCCTGCAGAGGTTTTCCTATTTCTGCTATTCTTAACAGCAGGGTTTTGGAGAGGGGATTGTCCTGTAAATGAGTGTGGCAGCTGGTTCGCTTAAGAGCCTGAGTTATGATCAGAGATGAGGACATTGCTTTTTTTGTTTCTCGCTATGTTTTGGTTCAAACCTGTAAACAGACTCACTGCGAGTGGATCTGCATTCTCCATCTGGTCCTGTGATCCAATTTCCTGGCAGGAATACCCCTGACATCAAATTGCACAGGAATGCTGCAGCACATCCATCCATCCGTCCCCCGGCCAGAGCCGAGCTCCTCCGTTTGGCGGTTTCTGTGCCAGACCCAGCCACAGCGTTTCACCCAGTTACCCTGCTAGTGAGACCAGTTACTCACAGCTAACAAAAGCAGCTCTTCCAAAAGGGCTTCCAGACATTCATGGATGGAGAAGCCAATGCTCTCCTTCAGTTGTTTCTGGTGAGCTCACAGCATCTCACAGTTTAAAAATGCATGTTTTCTACCTCCTTTGAATGCACGTCTGGCTTTTGCTCCCAGCCATTGGCTCTTGTTCCACCTTTCTCTGATAGATCAAAGAGAGAGGGGGGAAAAAAAAAAAAAGACCTCTTCCTAGAGAGTCATGAAAACAGGGATACAAATCCATCATTGTAAGTGTCTGGAATGACTCTCAGTATTGCATGGTCTGAGAGGGACAGCAATACGTCACACAAGCAAACACAGTCCCACTGGAAGCAGGGACTGGTGAAGCACCACAGAGAGTAAAGTACTTCCAAGAGTGCCTGAAGGGCAGTGCCATGGGTGTAGCAAGAGGGGCCAGGGAATAGCCGGCCCAGCATCACCCCTGTGAGAAAATCAGGATTTGGCACTCGGCTATGCAGAGCGCCCCAGCCTCTGACAGCAGGGCAGGCTCTTCACTTGCCTACTGTAAACTCTTCCAGGTAGACTGTCTCTGGCCAGAAGAGCACACAGCATTCACAAACCCAGACCCAAATCCGCCCTGAATGATGAAGGGCAGCTCTCTGGGGTGGTTTTCTTGCCCATCACGTTATCAGTTTGTCTTTTCCATCACACTAGCTACTCCCAGCCCACACTGCCCAAGCCGAAAGGCATGTCTACAAAATCTGTTGCCTGGTTTCCCATCAGTGGGTCACTCCCAGTGACCATGTCCCTTCCTGATCCACTTGCTTTCCCTCAGCTGGACGGGTCCCTCTTGCCCCACAGGCAACAGAGCAGAGAAACCTGCTTGGAGAGTGAGGGAAAATTGGAGGCAGCATCATTGTACTGGCCAAGACAGATGAAAAACAGGGTTAAGCACACATGCACATTCCCACTAAAGGCAAGCAGCCACTGAGACATGGAGAAAGGACTCCCTGCCCAAGGAAGGACAAGCTCTACACTGTTTTTCCTTCCTGTTTGTCTCCATCAGATCTGCGCTTAGGGTCTCTAAAGCACCGCTGCACCACCTTTTCCAGGGTTTCCCTATCCTCAGTAAACCTGGAAGGATTTCTCTACCACCTCACTTCCATCTCCCTTGCTGCAACAAAAGCAGGTGGGCTTGAAGTTCCATTTATAACTTCCTCTCCTTAAGTTTAAGCACCTCTTTTTTCCTCCTAAACTGGATGCAGGAGCTCTGTTTACTGCTTTTCTTCTCTGGACTTTTGACACAGTTCACACTTTCCTTAACATGTAGCTTGCCCAAACAGAGCCCACCTAGAGCCCTCTCCACAGCTAAGCACTATGAAAGGACAATCCAAAGGGGAAGAACTACAGGAGATGCTGGAGGTGAAAAACATCTGCCTCTCCTCATAACATGCAGAATTTTGCATCGTGCAGGAGAGTTGATTCAAGGCCAGGAGAGCAGACTTGTGAAGAGCATGGAGCCACAGTGCTCCAGTGTAGTCCCCTTATGCCAAATTTATCCCGCTTTATAGGCAGCAGTGGCTCCCATGCCACCCTCCTTCACAGGGCACCATGCAGAAACGCACTGGCCTGTGACATGGAGGAGATCTGCTCTGTAAGCTCATCAAAAGAGTGAGAGCAGTCACTTCCCTCAGCAAGCCAAATTTCCCCCCTGGGAATCACTGGTGGAGACAAGATGGATCCATCCCATTCGATGGCACATGACCAGAGCTTGTGGAGCATGTCCCGTGGAGGATGGCTCTCCTGCAGCTGGAGGGCTTGGCTGGTGCTGGGGCATTCAAAGGAAGGGTTAGCACCAAAATAGGTCATTAGCGAGCAACGTGGGGTTCTTCATTCTTCTCCCAGCCCCTCATTTTCCTAGGGGGAAGGCCTCAGGAAACCCAGTGGTGGGGGGGGAGGAGGAATGTACAGTTCCGTTCCAAAAACCAGCCTTTGTTTGTTTGATCATTTTTTTAAATGATCAAGTAACTTGTGAATACATTTTCTGATGATTCCCACATCCTCCCAGCTGGAGAACGGTTCATGAACAGACTCCAAACTCTGTAAATGAGCTTGTTAGTCATAAGTCTTCAAAATGGGCTTGATAAACAACTTTCAGCCTGCAGGACACTCATCAACCATTCCGTCTGCCTGGTCTCCTGACACTAATTTATTATTTACAGTGAGAGATCCCTCTCCTAAATCACAGGTGATTGTTTCCTTACACTGCCCAGCTCGATGAGGAACAATGAAAAACAAATCACAACCAAGCACTGCGCCGCAAGCACTTACTCTGAACGATTCCCCAAGCTTCCATGAGACCTATCAACAGCTGTACACGTGAAACAAACTGCAAGTGAAGACCTTTTGGACCAAACCTTTGAGACCAGTCGATAGCCAAGAAGAACAAGAGCATGAACACCCCAACCAGTCACTGGGAATTTTACTGCCTGACACCAAATGCTCCAGGGACCTTCCAGCTTACTGGCACGTGCTGCTCTTTGCATCCTTTGGGTTTGTGGAGAGCCCAGGCATCTCAAGATGTTCAGGAGATCCAAGCCCACATGCAAAAATTTGCCACCGAAAACTGTTTCACCCCATGGATGGGTTCACGCAGCAAACACAACTCGCCCCAAGGGCATGGGGTGCACTCAGGTGCACCAGAGCAGAAGGTGGGTTCCCTGCAGGAACAAACTTGCTGGAAGTTGTTGCAGTTCATGGAAGGGGATCTCCTCAATGCTAATCAGTTAATTAACACAGAAGGTGGTCGATTCCAGAGACAAAGGCAGATGAAATAGCAGTTTGCTGCGGGCGATGCAGAGGGAGGAGAATCTTCCCGAATCACTGTTGAAGCCAAACTCTTCTATACCACGCATCCAGCAGATTTCAAAGCCCCTAATGACGGGCCAGGATTGTACCCAGTTATATGGGTAGGAAAACTGAGGCACAGTGAGGTGAACTTGGCCAAGTTATGGCAGTGAGTATACAGAAAAAAAGACCTCAAGAGCCCGGTCAAGACACAAAATCTTTCTGTAGCAATAAAAGATAGGCTGGCTTATCCTACTGGACCACCTCAACTGATACTTGGAGGAAGTAAAAGCTTCGCTGTTACATTTTAGATTTTGGGTGCAAAGCTTTTCTGGGCAGGCTGTTCCCAGAACCAGCAACCACCACACCCTACAAAGCCTGCCCTGTCCAAGCAGAGTGACCCTGCACTGCCCAAGGAACACATGGAGCAGACAACTGCCCTCCCCAGCAGGCTGCCTCCTGTATGTGCACAAAATCCAGACCTTTTTTTCCCACGACCACAGCTCCCCATTCCTGACACACGGAGAGGTGCTGACTCCCATCAGCAGAGTGAAGGCAGCACGACACAGAGCTTAGCTCTAGACCGGTCTTGAAAGTTTTTTGTTTGGTTTTTTTTTCCCCTCTCCCTCACTGCAAATCACCATTATATTTGCTCTGACACCCTCAAGCACTCAAGACCTGACAGGCTGTGCTACCAACTCATGACTACAGACAGCCTTCCCAGTGCCAAATGGGAGCAAACACACTTTGGAAAGAGAGACAGACTTGTCACAAGGTTTCTCCAGCCCTGTCAGCATTGGAGTCATCTATCCCAAGCAGCAACTCCTTTCTGGATTCACAGATCTCTGCTCTGTACCTTCCATCTGAGCAGGAAT
>NW_009953577.1:418383-425566 GCF_000747805.2 Chaetura pelagica | reverse complement strand
AGAAATTCTTCCCAGCATTTCAAGCCACAGGGTGCGGAAAGTGCCATAAAGCTTTACAGGAAACCAGCCCAGACTTCACGGGGACAGGAGCTGCCTGCAGAGCCACCCACAAGGGCAGCCCCTTCTGCAGCAGCAGGCCCAGGGCATTAACACTCTGTTTTCACTGTTACAGCTCAGGCACTTTTCCCTATTAAAGCCCAATCTATCCCTGCAGAGCCCCAACTCTGCTGAGCCAACACTGAGAAGTGATGGCTCTTTGAAAGCTAATAGCATGATTGCTGTTTTTTTTCCCCCAAATGTGGGCTGTATTATTGACGCTTCCAGAAAAAGAGGACAATTCCCAGAGCACTGAGCAGGTCTTCATGGCTTTGCTGGCACACTGGCTGCAGCACAGCCCAGTTCACCCACCACTCATTCAGCAGCCACAAGCACAACTGAACCACAAGCAAACAGCAGTCTACTAAAAGGCCCCCCACAGGTTCAAAACCTACCCAACCTTGACCAGCTGAACACCTACACTGGCTACAAGGGAAGGCTGGGAGCTACTTGGATGCTGCCTTCTGGAACTGCCCACTCAGCTTCAGCACCCGCAGGCACCCCCCTCTTTGCTCCCAGTGCCCCTGGGACTGCTGGTCCCTTTCAGAGCTGGATGCCATTCTCCTGCTCCAAGCCAGCCCATTCAGCAGCTGCTGCTGGCAATTTTGTCTTGTCCCCAAATGCACAGGGCCATGGACGACTTTGGGTTTACTTTGGTAAAGGAGGCCACAGAAGAAGTTCATCTGCTGGTGGGCTCAGAGCAGGAAGCAATGTCCACAGGCTTCTGATTAATTCCAGTTCTCAGTGCAAAAGTGATTTTGCTGTCTGAGCAGCTCATCAAGATGTGGAGATGGTCCTAGCCAGATACTGAGCGGCTCTTTGGAGGTTTGCCCTGCCCAGCAGTCTCCCTGACTGGCTGGCGTTTCTCCTTTAGGAAAATTTCTCTAGCCAGAAATGGGGGAAAATTTGGGTGGAATATGAACTGGATGCTGCAACAGGCTGTAGTGACTTGTTAACGGCACAGCTGGCTCCCTTCACCTCTCTTCTGCCCTTCCCTTCCAGGAACACAGGCACCAGGAGGTCCTGGACTGCCACTCCAAGGCAAATGTTCACTTCATACAGGCATGACAAAACCAGACTGTCTGGGACAGTGCTTTAAACACTGGCGTAACCTTTTCTTAGCCCCTGGAGGTGAGAGAGGAGCTCAGAAAGCTACGTAAGCTGAAATAGATGCTCGTGGGCTTGCTCATCAGGCCTCACAGACTCATCCTTGCAGATGCCAGGACACTGCAGGAGATGGTCCTCAGCTCCAGCACCAGCACTCCTGTCCCTTCCCAACCTGCATCCTGCTGACGTTCTTACTTGAGAGAAGCTGCTTTCACAATTATGCCACCACAGTTCCAACAGACACACAGGACACTTCTGCTGAGCTCCCATACCCACCTCACAGAACCTTCCAGTGCTACACAGTGGAGACCAGCCAGGTCCAGCAGAAAGAGAAAAGAATGCAGCAAAGGAAATGCAGGGTTAGGTGGATACCATGCATTTGCACATCAATGTGTCAATGACAAACATGGGCAGGGCCAGCAAATCTAGGAGCAAAAACAGCGTTAGTGCTCTAAAGGACCCTGGATCCCTGGCTACAGGGTGCTGCATTCACAACCCAGGGTGACAAAGGACAAATCCCTACAGAGCTGTGCCAAGGGGCTGGTGGCACTCGCCTCTATGCACATGTGACCTTCCTGGGACACAGTCCACAACGCAGTCTCCACGGAGACTCTCCAGTGGCTGGGAAGAGGGTGAATTTATGCTACATCTGCCACTCAGGAGGGGAACTGTGAGCATCCTTCTCCACAACCCACTGGATTGCCATAAATCCCACTGGGGTTTCACACCCCTTCAAACTCTCTGCTTTCCCACCAGAGCAGCCAGTAGGTTCAGAAGATATTTCCCCAGTACAGAGACCATACAACACGTTTTTCTTGAGAGAACTGGATCAAAACCCCATGCTCCACCACCCAAGAACAAGCTGAAACCTTTCTGTCCCTGCACGTAAACCCACAAGGACAGTTCAAACAGAAAGTCAGATCAGAGCCTTGGACAACAGCTCCTCGAGCCAGGCTGTGACAATTCTCACTTCACATCTCCAGAATCCGCCCCGAAATCCAAGCCTCCTTTAGGAAAGGCAAGCAGGGTGGGGAACCAGCAAAGCAGTGATTCATCCTCCCCAGAAACAGAGTCCCAAGTCTGGAATATTGTGACACTTGGTAAATACTCGTGATGCTCTTCATTATGCAATGGAGGCCCAGCAGGAACACAGCTCCCTCAGGGCTACTTAATGTGGGCTTCAAAAACTATTAAATATATCATAAACAACTTCCAACCAGGAATAAACACTTATAATCCCATCAATCTATTCTGGTGATGTCAAAAACCATGGGAGCAAACTCAGTTACCGGGGGGGGTGGAAAAAAGGAATATATCCTTGAAGGAAATACAACCCAGTAATTGTGTTTGCCTTGTCAAACACTCAACTCTCCCAGTCCCTCCTGCTTACACTCCATCCATGCTCTTGCTCTTTCCAGGCTTCCTAGCATCATGTATTTTGATGCACCCTGCACGGATCCTGCTCCTGAATGCAGAAAGCAAAGTTATTTCATGGCTGCAGAGAAATATTCCACAAGCCTGAAAAAAAAATAGGTTGCTTGCATGACTCAAGGCTGCTGGTCAAGTCTTCAAACACTAATACTCATCAATTGGCATAGATATAAGCAGTCCATTGAGCTGCACGCAACGACTCCTGTGAGTAAGGATTGCACAAATTAACCCTGGGATAATATTTTCCCATGCGATCACTGCTTTCTATATCATCAAAAAGATGGAAAATAGGTGGGCTAGTAGTGGAAACTCGGCGCAGATGACAGAAAGCTGAGGTTCATTAAAAAGAGTTCTAGCAGTTTAAACCAAACCTTTAAGCTTTATGAGAGATTTCAAAATCTAATTTTCATGGAAATGTTTTTATTACACTGAGAAAGGAAAAAAAAGAAGTTTTAAAAGTAAAAACCTTCAGCAAAATCTTTTTTGAATTAAAAAGTTGGAAGGTCAGATTGAAAACACAAATACCATCAGCAAATTATGAGACCATGAGAACCAGGAAGGAAAACTGATTATCATCAAAAAAAGTGAAATTCACAAACAAATAAAAGTCTAATTTCACCCATCAAAAGGCAGGCAGCACGGCCAGCACTCCCAAATTGAGTCAGCTCCCTCCTTCAAATTCACATGACTCTTTTCCTCTTTGTCAGTAACACTACTTTGATCATTTTTGTTTGCTTTTTGCTGCTTTTATTTTTATTTTTTTAAAGGATTCCAGGTTTGTGACAAAGTCATGTTTCCACCTTTTGCCTGCATCCAAGATCTCTAGAAATGTATGTGAAAAACACAAAACATTTCTCCACTTCAAACTCTAGGGATGTAAGAAAAATACCCAACAGTGTGAGATACTTGCCGGAATAACCACGCACCAGAAAACCTAAGAGTGATATTAAATAGATACGCCGGAGGAACGTGAACGGAAAGAAGTTCATCAAACTTCTATCAACTGCTCTGGGTTAGTTACCTGCCTGCTCCTCAACTTTTACTCCAGTGAACACCACTCACTCTTCCTGCAAGAAGCCTCCAGGATATGTGCAGTACAATTGGCAGGCGTCAAGATGCCTCCCACAAGCAAACATGAGCTGTTGGGTTTTCACATAGATAACATAACCAACAAATGCCTTAAAAATAATATTGATCTGATTCTCAATTCTCCCTCGTCAGCTGCTGCAAGTCGATTGTCCCTGGAAAGTCTTTCTTACCAGCACCTTGTAAGGATGCTCACGGCTGCCCGTGGGGTTACAGGTTCCAGCTGGTAGAACCTGTGGACATCAGCAGCCAGCTGCTCCCCAGGGACCCTCCCTTTGCCCATCAGCTATGCAGGACAGGAGAGAAAGAAAATAACTGCTAGATTTAATCAATTTACCCTGCTGCTCCCCCCACCCTTTCAGTTCTTCGTACATCCCAGGTTTACAGTCTCAGCATTTTCTGGGAATAAGGGCTGTGTTTTACTAACAAAAGAGGCACTTGCTATTTCAAGACCAAGCACAAGTTTGCAAAGCAAATCCTGCAGCTGTCCTGGGCGCTTCCTCTCACATTCACTCTCAGCTCCACTCAGCAGCCCACCAAGTCACTTTTCACATTTCAAAGCAGTAGCAGTGCTAATCCACTTCTTTTTAAAAAGGGATTTATTTTTTTTTGGGAAGGGTGGGGACTGCAAACAACTTCAGGATCAGCAGAAAAAAGATAATTCAATATTTAAACACACCCTTTTTGCTCCTGCAGCAACCTCACTTTTTCTGATGAAAGAGAGACAATTAAAGCATAAAGAACAGCCACATGGGAGAAGAGCTAAGGTCCCTCAGCCCAGGGTCCTGTCTCAGACTGCCAGTAATGAGAGACTCAGAGGGTGTCAGCCCAGGCAGCAATGGAGCAACCTCTGCTCCAGCTCATCCTTCCAGCCTCGGAGATTCGCGGCTCCCTGAGCCAGACGCTCCCTCTGCACACTCCTGCAGTGAAGAGCCGCCCTCAGGCCCTTCTCCTCCCTGAATGTGTCTGGTTCTTTTGTTAAAACCATTTCTATTTCTGGTCTCTGTAAAATCCTGTGGCAATGAGATCCATGGTACCAGCTGAGAAAGCCCCTTCTTGCGCTCTCAACCCGCTGCTTGTGAAGAGGGGGCTGAAGCCAGCACAGATGCTCTGCTTGACCCAGCCTGAGCAAAGAAACTCACCTCCTCCCAGCAGGGCTGCTGCTTCCTTGGGAAGGAGCAGCAGTGCCGAGCAGTCATGATGCCCACCACGCCAGGAGAAGCCGTGGGGAGCCACAGGCAGCCCGTGCCTCAGTTTTAATCACGCACCAGCCCTGACAGCGCGGCATAACCTGCCAGCCTGGGAGAGAAGCACAGCCCCAAACTGCCATCACTTTGATATTGAAGAGAAATTAAAGCACAGTAACAACTCCAATATGTAGAACTCATGCACTTACTGGACCAAAACAGGACTTATTCACTCCTCACAAAAGAAATTAGAGCATAACAATTTTTCTTTTGCTGCTCCTCTGTTCTCAGCATCATTTTATTGGCCAGCAAAAACAAGACTCAAACAAACAAGATAAAAGCAGAGGTCAAAAATGCCATCTTAAAAACAAACAAAAAGCCCAAACAAACTTACTAGCTCTGGGTTTGAAAAATTAGCCCTGCTCCAAGCCATTAGCTCTGGGAACTCACAGGCCACTGCTGAGCTGGGACCCACATTTTCATGCCAGTTTTAGCCGGAGTCAGCAAAAACCCTGCTACCAAAGCACAAGGGCTGTATCTTAACAGGTGGTTTTGCCATAAAGAGGAACTTTGATTGCAAAGTCCTCCTGGTTGAGCAGCAGAGGTGGGTAATCTACAATGAATTTTATCACCTTTTAGGGTATGGTTTTCAGAGCTACAAGTTGAACTAAAGTCAACAAGAGTGACAGCTTCACAGCACCACTGAAAAATCAGCTCCCCAATACTGACAGTTCTTCCTATAAATATTACAATCAGAGTTACTGTTTTTGTTTGCTTGTTTGTTCATTTTAATTAGAGAAACGTTTGCTCCTGAACCTCTTTCCAATGAATGAATTAGTGGTGAAATAGTTCCTTCCATCTCCAATGTCCAAATAAAACCTTTTGCCATTTCCGTGTCCAACTTTTTCCCTTAATTCTGGATTACAAAAATAACATCAATAATCTGGCTTTTCACTTCATTTTGGGACAAAAATAAGTGACAGACTGGCTGACTTCCCCCCAGGTCGGAAGAACATTTTTTGTATCCTTGAGACATTCTGCATTTTCTCTAAATGACTTTTACCTCCCCTTAGTAACGTGGAGAATAACTCAGCCCTGTGTTAGCTTCTCCACTGAACCAGCTCTCATTTTTCACCAAGAAAAGCTCATCTCTCTGTTGAGCTGCCTAGCTCCAGCACAGCCCTTTTCCTGCCAAAACACATGCAAGAGGTGGGGAAACTGAGGCACAGAGACTCATGAGATCTGCTAAAAGAATCAGTGAGAGAGCCAGAAAGCCCAGATGACAGCTGGCCCAATAAACCAGGGAGAATTTATCCCTGGTATTTATTTTTTTGTTTAATTACTTTTAAAACTTTCTAATGAATCTCAACAGCATTCAAACTTTTAAAGTATTCAGAGAAGTTCTAATTTATTTGAAGCTGTAGTTTGGTCCCTGCTGGGAAACACATGCTCAGACTGAGAGTTTGGGTCCGTTTGATGCTGTAAGAGCAGGCTGGGTGTCGGGGCAACACAGCCCCCCTTTTTCAGGATGACCTACCTAGCTCTGGAGAGCTGGGCAGTTGGCAAGGGGCAGCACCGGGATCAAAATAAAATAAGATAAACGAAAGCGGGAGGGAAACAGCAGGGAAAAAAAAGCTGTCCATGTAACTTGTTGATTAGCATCTCGGGGAATCTCCAGCCGCAGCGTCGCAGCACAGGGAGCTGAATCGGGGGCAGCAGCAATCGCGGCTTCTTCCCGCTAAAATAACACTCCTTTAGGGCAAGAAACGGCATTTTTCCGGGAATTTTTTTCAAGCCATCTCCCGGCGTGGGTCGGTCTGTCAGCCGTGCCACGGCCCGGCTCTCCGGGAGGGACAGAAGCCGCCCGGGCAGCCCCGCACCGCTCGCTCCCAGGAAACCCGCTTCGGGGCGATGCTTCCCCGCCCGGAGCAAATGTCCTGGCCAGGGTTAAGCTCATGGATCCCACGGATGGCAGCGTAAAGAGAGCCTGCTTTTTGCAAAGGCTTCTCCCTTTCTTCCCCCTAAGTTTCCTTCGGGATACCGAGAAAGCCACGTCGGACTAGCAGGGGAATAAAGAGGGCTGGAGGCGGCTCCCGGGGAAAGCAGAAACGAAAAGCCAACGAAAATTGCCATTACAATGCAGTGGTAACTGCAATTTCCCTTCGCTTTTTGGGGACTCCCTCGGCAGACACCCCGTGCCCGCAGCCCACCCCACGCGTGACACGGCGGGGCCGGCCCCAGCCCTCACCCTCAAGGAAAATCGCGGCGGGTCCCTG
>NW_009953577.1:416243-416832 GCF_000747805.2 Chaetura pelagica | reverse complement strand
CATTAGCTCCTGGTGGCTGGGGGAGCCCCCCGGTTAGGGGGAGGGGAGCAGGGGGGGTGTTGGGGGTCCTTGTCAGCCCGAGCTGCACCTGGAGGGGAGGGCGCAGCCCTGAGGCTCCCAGGGCAGAGGGGAGAGAAATAGGGAAAATGAGAAATGCAGATGAAAAGGTGGCAAAGAGAAAGGGAAGAGAAAGCGTGAAGAGGAGAGAGGAAAGGAAGAAAGAAAAGAGTAAAAAGGGGAAGAAAAAGTGCAACAGAGAACTAAGAAAGAGAAGACAGACCCGAAGGAGAGCAGAAGAGAAACAGGGAGGGAAAAAGGCCAAAAAGAGAACAGCTAAGAGAAAAAGACAGGAGGAGGAGGAGGACACGCTCAGAGCTCCTCAGGCCAGCAAGCAAAGAGGTCCCAGCAGTTTGGCCTGGCCCCCGTGGCCAAGGACAGGTGGAGGTGCAGGGAGGTACCCCTGGGCTCTTGCTCTCCACAAAAAGGCCCCACTGGCCTGGTGGCCAGGGCCAGGATCCTGCGGGCCAGGAAAGGCCACTGCATCCCAGTGGCTGGAGGCTGGGCTCCAAGATGCCCCAACCAACCCAGC